>NC_142691.1:7500-310530 GCF_056320005.1 Nelumbo lutea | reverse complement strand
TTATTGTCACAGTAGAGTGACAGGATTGCTCACTACGAAACCCAGTTCACCTAAAGGATTTCTTATCCACATGATTTCCGCAACCCCATGATCCATCGCTCTATACTCTGCTTCAGCACTGGATCTAGCCACCACACTTTGTTTTTTACTTCTCCATGTGACCAGGTTTCCTCCTACAAAGGCACAATACCCACTGGTAGACTTTCGATCATTGATTGCTCCTGCCCAATCTGCATCAGTATATACTTCCACCTTTTAAGTGATTGTGTTTCTGGAACAACAAACCAGCTCCAGGAAACTTCTTGAGATATCTCAAGATCCTCTCTGCAGCCTCAAAGTGAGTTGTCCTAGGGCTGTGCATGAATTTACTAAGGACACCAACTGCATAGGCAATATCAGGACTGGTCATAGACAAATACAAAAGGCTCCCCACGAGTCTCTGGAACCTCTTTACATCTTTCAAAAATTCTCTCTCCCAGATGATGATTAGGTTCAATTGGTGAATCAAATGGTTTTACCCCCAACTTGCATGTATCTTCTAGTAGATCTAGTACATATTTCCGTTGGGAAATAAAGATGCCCTTGTGAGAGCGGGCAACTTCAATTCCAAGGAAGTAACGTAAGGGGCCTAGATCCTTCACCTCAAATTGAGTGGCTACGAATTTTTTTAGTCTCCGGATTTCAGCCTCCCAATCTTCTGTGATCACTATATCATCCACATACACAATAAGAGTTGCAATTTTACCTTCACCTCTTTTCACAAATAGAGTATGATCTGACTGGCATTGTTTGAACCCCATCTATTGAACTGCTAAATGGAACTTACTGAACCAAGCCCGAGGTGATTGTTTCAACCCATATAGAGATTTTTTTAACTTGCACACATTTTGTTCACTACCTTTGGCACAGAACCCTGGGGGTTGGGTCATGTACACTTCCTCTTCCAAGTCACCATTCAAGAAAGCATTTTTGATGTCCAATTGGTGAAGTTCCCAATCAAGATTTGCTGCCAAGGAAAGAAGAATCCTGATAGAGTTCATCTTGGTTACTGGAGCAAGTCTCTGCATAGTCCACTCCATATACCTATGTAAAGCCTCTTGCTACCAGTCTAGCCTTGTACCTTTCAACAGTTCCATCACCCTTGTGTTTCACTGTGAACACCCACTTGCACCCCACCGGTTCCTTCCCTTCAGGAAGGTCTACCAACTCCCAAGTGTCATTTTTGTGTAAAACATCAATTTCTTCCTGCATTTCATCTGTCCATTCAAGTTTAGACAAAGCTTCTGCCATAGTCTTAGGAACGGGGACACTATCCACAGAAGAGAGGAAGGCACGGTATGAAGGCAAAACATGCTCTTAGGACACAAAATTAGAGATTGGATGATTAGTGGTACAAGACCTGACACCCTTTCTCTTAGCAATAGGAATATTAAGATCATTGGTGATAGGTGAATCAACATTTAGAGGAACAGACATATCAATAGGAGCAAGTGTACCTGGCTGATGAGACGGATCTGCCTCGGGTGAATCCAATGATGTTGGTTGCATAGTGTCAGGTTCCATGGCTCTTGAACTCTGCTAGCTCTTATGGCGACGATGAAAAACCCGAAATGGAGGAGGATTGGGTAAAGGAGGTAGTTGAATTTGAGTTGTCGCCTATTTCTCCTCAGCCCTACTCTCCCCCTAAGGAGAAACCGAGAAAAAAGGTTGATTCTCAAAGAATGAGACATCAATGGAAACATAGTACTTGCGAGCAATGGGATCATAGCAACGATACCCCTTTTGAGATAAAGGGTAACCAAGAAAAACACACGGAATAGCCCAAGGATCAAGCTTACCACGAGTAGGGGACAGGTTATGGACAAAGCAACAACACCCAAAAACACGCATCGGAATGGTGGACAACGGGGTTGTAGGGAACAAAAGCTGATGTGGGGCCTTATACTATAATAACCGAGAGGGCATGCAATTGATGATATACATAGCACACAAGACTGCATCCATCCAAAACCGTTTTGGCACATTCATATGAATCAATAATCCATGAGCGACTTCGAGAAGGTGGCGGTTCTTCCGTTCAGCCACACCATTTTGTTGGGGTGTCCTGGCACAAGAGCTTCGCTGAAGTGACCCACTCGAAGCAAAAAACTCCGTGAGATCACTATGGAAATATTCCTTCGCATTGTCCGACTGGAAGATATGGATTTCTGTTTGGAACTGAGTGAACACCATGCATTGAAAATTTTTCACAATTTGTGGCACTTCATCTCGAGATCGCATAGGGTAAACCCAAGTGTATCTAGAATAATCATCAATCAAGGTAATGAATTACTTATAGCCAGCCTCAGTAGGTAGAGTAACAAGGCCCCAAACATCAGAATAAACAATATGAAATGGAAATTTAGATCTTTTATTTCGCAAAGGTAAAGAACTTCTACAATGCTTACTCAATTGAGAAGTTTGACACTGTAACTGACTCACTGGCAAGGACTCAAACAACTTTGGAAACATAACTTTTAACGACTCAAAAGAAAGATGACCTAGACGACTATGCCATAAATAGGCTTGACTCTCACTTGACGAACTCATGGACTCTGTCGCCACAAGACCAACATTATTCTCCAACACGTAGAGACCATCCACCATGCTTCCTCTACCAATCATCTTCCCTGAGGCCAAATCCTAAAACACACATGAAGACAGAAAAAAAGTGACTGAGCAGTTCACGGAGTGAGTTAGACTACTAATGGACAACAAATTAATAGGTAATTTCGGAACATGCAGTACATTAGGAAGGGTAAGGCCAAGTGGGAGAGGTATGGTACCTCGGCCAGCTATAGTAGAAAAAGAACCATCAGTTAGTCTTACCTTATCTCTCCCAGAGAGAAAGTTATTTGTTTGAAACAAATTTGACTTACCGGTCATGTGGTTTGAAGCTCCAGAGTCAATAATCCAAGGAGAATCAGTAGTATGAGATGACACATGGAAGGCTGTGGCATTACCTGATGTAGACGCAAACGAGGTAGAGGGAGTAGGACCAGAATCCATCTGGCGGAGAGTCCTACCATACAACTCCAAATGTTCATGAAAGGAATTGATAATATCTTCCTTAGGGTCAGAACTGGGATGCCTCTCCTGAGTTACCGAAGGACTAGTCTCTGTCGACGCCATATTAGTTGAATTATACCTTTTTTGATTCTTCTGGCCTAGTTTCTTGCCCCGATCAGGTGTTGACTTCTTACCCAAATCCTGTGCCCATTTAGGTTTTCCATGGAGATCCCAACATGTATCTTTTGTGTGTCGTGTCTTCTGGCAGTGAGTGCACCAAAGTTTGCTCTTATCATCTATTTTTTTTCTAAGTGTCACCCTTTTTAAAACCACCTCCCACATTTGTATCTGAATTTCCTCAGGCAGTTAGGGCAACTGACTCCCCTTCTACACCATTCATCACACTTCTTCTTCTTTCTTCTGACTGCACCAAGGCATACACCTCTTGAACTGATGGCAAGTCTTTACTACCCAAGATCTGCACTCTGATGGACTCATACGAAGGATTCAGCTCTAGGAGGAAGGCAAAAACTCGTTGCTGAGATACAAGTGACTTATAGGCCTTTGCATCTTCATTACACTTCCAATTCACATTCTGATAGTGATCAAGTTCTTTGCATATTGATGTCAAATCAGAATAGTAGATCGAGAGACTCCTCTCCCCCTGCTTGCTAGTAGAGGATTCAGCTTGCAGTTGATATATCTTGGCATAGTGTTTTTGCTCTGAATAGGTGGACTTCACTTGATTTTGGATTGGGAAAATGCCAGGAACTTGACCAACTCTGGAAGGTCTCTTTAACTTGGATCAATATCAAAGATATTTAGAAAGCTTCTATTCTAACCCCAAGTGCCACTTCAAACTCCCTTTATACCCCTTAATCTAAAAACTCTCCAGTTAGCTAGGTTTTCGGGAAACTCTCCAAGAACCTATGTATAGGATTAAAGAGAAAAAAAGGAAGAAGGTAGGAACTCCACTCTATACAAAGATAAAAATCCCACCTGCAATAATCTGAAATAAAATAGAAAAGGGAAGAGAGACAATGGAGAAAGAAGATGGAAGCAAATAGAAGGAAGGAAGAGAGTAATTGAACCTCTCTCAAGCTCCCACAATTGTGTTTTATTATTTGATTGTAAAATGGACATAATTACATTAATACCCCTTAGTAGGGTGGCCAGCACTAGAAACAATAATAAAAGAAATAAAACAGGCCCATAACTAAGGCCTGCTAATCACATAAATAAATAAACAATATTGAACTATGGCCCATCCGACCCATTATCCCTACAAATTCATTGAACTTTCATTAAATGTCTCTCATTATTTGCCATTTTGGTGAATCTTGGTAGGAGGTGTCTCTTTTGTATAGGCTTTCCTTTTTTAAGTTATGTCAACAACATTAAACGTGCAATTCCATTGATGTTAGTATGCGTGTATAACATATACAAATATATATAGACTGTTGAATATTGAAAAATCTAAAATTGGTTTTTTTATATAGACTGTTGAAGGTATTTCTAATGCAACAGCAATTCAGCTTGATGTAACAGATCATGGAAGCCTTTGCAAATATATTTCTAAGGTAGAGTATTTCCCATTTTCCATTAACATGTTTGAGTTCATTAAATCCTTTCAAATTATCCATATTAGTTTTCTGAATTAGGAGAAAACTATGCTGATGGAAAGACATGACACTAGAAGGGATTTGACCAATCAAAACCTCCTGAGTTTTAATAAATACCACCTGATTGGTTACCACTTTTATGATACCAGTTCATTGGTTACATGTTTTTTCGGTATCACGTCTTTTTGGTATCATAGTCAAATCCTTGAATTATCATCATGTTGATATAAATTTCAAAATTATATTTCGAAAATTATATTTCAAAAAAAGTTTCAAAACACAATATCTTACCTCCCTTTTGTACTAATTTGGAGACAAATTATGTCTTCGAGTATAATAACCTCAGTTTGATTCCAAATTCTATATTTTTATGACATGAGTTCAAATTATCATAGATCACTTTATTAGTTGAAAAGTGGTAAACCTTTAGATATATTTGCATTTTCTTTTTTCTTTTCATGATAATTTTCTTATATTAGACATGTTTATGAGCTTTCTAAACCATGATTGTAGTCATATGATGGCTCTCTGTATTATCTGCCTTATGCAGGTTGACATTGTTATAAGTTTATTGCCTCCTAGCTTCCATGTTATAATAGCAGATGCTTGCCTTGAGGTAACTTTCACTAGTTATGTTGGTGTTTGATTACATAATGGATTCTCATCCCCAACTTCTTTAATTTTCTTTCAATCAATAAGTTGTTGTTAATAGGTTGATTTTTTTTAACAAAATTCACCTTCCATCTCTCCTTAATGATTTTCCTGTGTCAAAAAATACTGAAAAACAAGGTGAATATCAATAATGTAGATATTCACTTGTGAACGCCCTTCCTTATTTCAGTCGAGGATATTAATGATATTGTGTCTCATTGCAGTTCAAAAAACATCTTGTCACTGCTAGCTACATTAATGATGCTATGTTAAGATTGGATGATAAAGCCAAAAGTGCCGGTATTACAATTCTTGGTGAAATGGGTTTGGACCCTGGCATAGGTGATTATTCTCAAACATCTCTAGTTGTATGTTCAACAAATATAGTGGGCCTATACTTGTTGAACATTAATCTACGATCTATGATGTATTTATTTTACTAAAACTTTTACCCCAAAATGGATGGGATCTGTGATTTTCCAACATATTCAAGAGAAAATACTTTTGAGGGTGCGCCTTGGCACAACAGTTGGGTTGCTCTATTGTGACCTGGGTGACCAGGGTTCAAATATTAGAAACAGCCTCTCTGTATGTGCAGCAGGGGTTAGGCTGCATACATCTACCCCTCCCACACCCCACATTGGTGGGAACCTCATGCACTGGGTTTCCCTTTTCAAGAGAATATACTTTTGGGGAATCTGTTTGTTGATGTCTCTATCCTATAGCTTTGTAGTTACTCTTCATTTTTTGTGTATCTTGGAGCAAGATCTAATTATCATGACCTTCTATTTTGTTTCTTTATTTGGGGATTAACACAGATCTTTAGGTGGGTGGTCTATCACCTATGGAGTTTAATTCATATTACATTGATAGACAGTCTGTAGGATCTATTTTACATGTTCCTTGGATATCATTTTGTCGGTCCTTTTGGTAATTTGTATCATAACATCACTGAAGAGCACAGCAAAGACTGCTTTTCTGTAGGTGTTCATAATTGATGAAAGGAATTTCCCAGTGTAATTTAATTATAATTATTACATTAGCAATCTCATTATAAACAGATAAATATAGGACATTGACTTTTCTTAACCAAGAGGTCATTGCAGTTTCTTATTTGGGCATATTGAACAGTTATTGAAACTTCTCTTTCGACAAAACTTATTATGTATTCCATATCTTCAGCCGTTATTTTATATAATTAGACTTGTACGTTATCTTATTTATTTTATATAGAGTTACATGAACTAACTTTTGTTGAAATAAATCTTGAAGTATTACAATCTCTCCCTAGTTATGTCAGACACCTATCACTGCTATCTCCAATATTCATATCATTGTTCCTGCTATTTAATATATTTTGATAGCTTTATACTTCATATTGTAATGTCATCTATGTTAGTCTCTTTCATTCTTAAACATTATTGAGTATTTGAGTGAGAAAGGTTACTTTCTGCATAATCTGCATATCATTTTTCTGGGGTCAAATCTATGTAGATCCAATCACACTGCAGAGTCCAAGTCAACATTTTTTTATCTTGAAAAAAGAAAAAAAAAAAAAAAGATGTGCCAACCCCATATAGTTGGGATAAGGCTTGAATTATGATAAAAAAAGATGCCAATTACTGTTATTTTATTGAATTTAGTGTATGGACCATTTTGCATGTTAAGCTTTCATATGGTCAGTTCTCAAGCATTATTTATTTCATTCCTTTGCCAAAACACATCACATACCAAATTCTTGGTAATTGTAAAAATTTTCATCTTTCGAGATAATTGTAAGAGCATTAATTCCTCATAAGAGAAATGGACTAGTAATTGATTCCTTGTTATTTTCTAACTATTATCCGTAGAACAAAGTAAAAATTATGTTGTTGGGTTAGGCAGTGGGCTGTTTTATTTCTCTTTGTTTATTCTAGTATGGGCCAGACCTTTCTTTTTTTTTTAGTGTAAATTGCAGATAGGTACCCTGTAATTTAGGGTAGTCTGACTTTAGGGCCTGAACTTTCAACTATGTCACTTTAGAACCTGAACTTTCAGAAATATACATTTAAGTCAAACTCCGCTAAACTACTGTTATAGTGATGGTTAAAATTACAAAAATGCCCTAATTATGATTCTCTTTTTTCACTATTCAACTTATAACTTTGGACTTTGGACAAAAACCAGTGGTAGCAAGCTCACCCTGTTCTGTTCAATCGGGATAAGTCCCACTTTCGAACACTTACTTTGCTGCCGCTGGTTTGTGTCTGAAGTCCAAAGGTAGAAAAAAAGATTGACGGTGAAAAAGAGTCGCAAGATGGGCATTTTCATAATTTTACCCCTCACCATAACATTAGTTTAACAGAGTTGGACTTTAAAATATATATTTGAAAGCTCAGGCCCTAAATTGAGACTACCCCCATTGTACAAGGTACCTATCTGCAATTTACCCTATTTTTAATTCATTACTTCATGTTATAACTACTGCTGCCTTATGTACTTCAGGTTATATAGGGGGAAGTTACAAGTCCGCCCCTCATAAGACAGCAGCAGTTATAACATGATGTAATGAATAAAAAACAGGTGCAGCCCATACTAGAAGATCCATAACTAAAGAATAAATAAAGAAAGAAAATAAACATCCCACTACCAAATCCAACAACATAAATTTTTATTCTTTTCTACATTATCTCATAAAATAACAAAAGAATTTTCCCCAAGAAGTTATTATTGGCATTTATCAAGTGTGCTAATTTGGCACAAGCCATTTTCTACATATGCATATGTTATTCTAACAAAATCTCTATTTCCTTTATTCATATGAATGTGCTATCTTCTGTGTTTTTTTTTTTTTTTATTCTCTTGATGACATCCCACAAAAGATTAATGAAAAACAGATAAGAAAATTATCTAGAGGGCTTCACTCTTGAAAATGATTTCCTGTACAAGATTTTTAATCATGAATACCATATTGGCTTCTACAGATCATATGATGGCAATGAAGATGATCAACCAAGCCCATGTAAAAGGTGGGAGAATAAGGTCTTTCACTTCTTATTGTGGGGGACTTCCATCTCCAGCAGCTGCAAATAACCCATTGGCATATAAGTTCAGGTATTTCTTAAATTCTTCATAGTGAGCAAAATTATTTACCTTCACTCTGTTGTGCAAATTTCAGTGAGATTTGTCATAGTCTATTATGCTTAGCTTGGATTTATGAATATGGATAACAATGAAGTTTTTTTTTTTTGATAATTGAAATGATTTTATAAAACAGCAATAGACAATAGTACAAAGTCCTCAAGGAAAGGTACAAGTTGCAACCTCTCCGGGCTAGTTAAGTACAGATTTCCAAATTAATAACAACTTACATAGAAGCACAAAAAAGATCTTCCCTAGAAACCCCCTGTTTGGCTAAAGCATCAGCCAAAGAATTAGCAGACCTACTAACCCATTTTACCTCAACTCTCATATTACTGGTTAACCACTTTACTTTTTTGATGAGATCTTTGTAACCCCAAATGGTGGTATCCAAGTTTAGGAGCCACCTGGTTACCACTTGAGAGTCCCCTTCAACTAGGAGATGCTCCACCCCAAGCTGGTTGGCGATCTGAATTCCTTGTACTGCAGCAAGGATTTCTGCCCTTGTGGAATCCCCCACTCCCACCGGTCCTGAGAATAGGGAAATTATGTTGCTGTCCTTATTTCTCAGGATACCCCCTATACCTGAAGGCCCGGGGTTGCCTTGGCTACTTCCATCAAAGTTCAGCTTGATGACACCTTCCAAAGGCGGAATCCATTCTGACAGAATTCTATCCTTCTTTGTTGAAGTGTTAGCTATTGTTGAGCAAGAGAAGAGAGGAGGAAGAGAGGAAGAGAGAAGAGAAGAGAGGATAGGCGAGAGGACTGAATGCCTCAAAGAATACTTCAGGCGAGTGAAGCAGTTGTTATTTATACTATACTAGTCATACAACATAAGTATGGAAAATTTACAGAAATACCCCTACGATACTAAACCTGTGTACAACAACATCTGTCAACACTCCCCCTCAAGTTGGGGCATAGATATCAATCATGCCCAACTTATCACAGAGATCATGATGTCTGGAATAGTTTAGTCCTTTTGTGAAAATGTCTGCCAGTTGGTTTTCAAAGCGGACATAGGGAGTACATACTTCGCCTCTGATGACTTTCTCTCTGATAAAATGCTTGTCAACTTCGATGTGCTTTGTTCTGTCATGTAGTACCGAGTTAGCAGCAATACTTATAGCTGCTTTGTTATCACAGAATAGAGTTATGGGTTTGTCCACTAGGAAACCCAACTCACTCAACAGATTCTTTATCCACATACCTTCAGCTACTCCGTGGGCCATTGCACGGTATTCAGCTTCAGCATTGGATCTAGCCACCACAGTTTGTTTTTTACTCCTCCAAGTAACAAGGTTGCCTCTACAAAGGTGCAGTAACCACTAGTAGACTTTCTGTCACTTTGAGATCCAGCCCAATCCGCATCTATATAAACTTCAACTCTCAAATGCCCGTGCCTTTGAAATAACAAGCCAGCACCAGGAAACTTCTTAAGATATCGTAGTATCCTCTCTGCTGCTTCAAGATGTGTAGACCTAGGTGCATGCATGAACTGACTGAGGACACCAACGGCATATGCGATGTCTGGACGGGTCATAGAGAGATATAACAATCTCCCTACAAGCTTCTGAAATTGTTTCACAACTTTAAGAGGTTCACCCTGGCTGTCACTTAATTTATGGCTGTCACTTAATTTATGGTTGGGGTCAATGGGAGAGTCAGCTGGCTTACCTCCCATCTTTCCAGTGTCCTGAAGCAAATCTAGGACATATTTCCTTTTGGAGATAAAGATACCTTTTTTTGATCGAGCAACTTCAATTCCAAGGAAGTATTTGGCAGGTCCTAGATCCTTCACTTCAAACTGAGTGGCAAGGAAGCCCTTCAACCTTTGAATTTCATCTTTCCAATCACCAGTAACAATTATGTCATCCACGTATACTATTAAGGCAGCCATTTTACCTTCTCCCCTTTTCACAAACAGTGTGTGATCTGATTGACATTGCTTGTATCCCTTTTGCTAAACCGCAGCATGGAATATGCTAAATCAAGCTCTTGGTGATTGCTTCAGCCCATATAAAGACTTCCTTAATTTGCACACTTTCTGTTCATTGCCTTGAGCCAGAAAACCGGGGGGTTGAACCATATAAGCTTCCTCTTCAAGGTCACCATTCAAGAAAGCATTCTTGATGTCAAGCTAATGTAGATCCCAATTCAGATTAGCAGCAAGAGAGAAAAGAACTCTAATAGAGTTCATCTTGGCAACAGGGGCAAAAGTTTCTACGTAATCAAATTCATATACTTGAGTAACCCCTTTTCCACTAAACGAGCTTTATACCTCTCCACGGTTCCATCAGGCCCATGCTTGGCCGTGAACACCCATTTACATCCAACTGGATCCTTTCCCTTAGGAAGATCAACAAGTTCCCACGTGCCATTTTTATGAAGGGCATTAATTTCTTCCTTCATGGCATTTGTCCATTCTGGTACTGGAAGAGCTTCTGCCACATTCTTGGGAATAGGGACACTGTCAATGGAGGTAAGGAAGGCACAAAATGAGGGTGAAATGTTCTCATAGGAAACAAAGTTGGAAATGGGATGTTTAGTGGTGCACAACCTAACACCTTTCCTGTGGGCAATAGGAAGGTCAAGATCATTAGCAACAGAGGAGTCAGGAACATCATTGGGAGTCAAATTACTTGAGTGGGTATGATCTTCCCCTGAGGAGTTTGATGGCACTTGAGGTACAGCTTCTGGATTCTCCACAGCTCTTGAATTTGGTTGGCCTTTGCGACGACGAGAAAAGACATGGAAAGGTGGAGGATTGGGAAGAGAAGGAGGCTGAACCAATGGCAAAGGATCAGGAAGAGAACGAAACTGAACCAGTTTCTCCTCATGCCTACACTCCCCCTGAGGAGAAACCAGAAAAAAAGGCTCATTTTCAAAGAAAGTAACATCCATGGAGACATAGAATTTCCGAGAAACAGGATCAAAGCAACGATACCCCTTTTGAGTGAAAGAGTAACCAAGAAAATATGCACGGGATAGCATGAGAATCCAATTTCCCACGGGTGGGAGACAGATTTTGGACAAAGCACCGACAACCAAATACACGAGGAGGGATAGAAAGAAGAGGGGCCTTTGGGAAGAGAAGCTGATGCGGGGCTTTGTTCTCTAACCAACGAGAGGGCATTCGATTAATGAGGTATGTAGAACAAAGGACAGCCTCAAACCAAAAACGTTTGGGGACATTCATATGAAGAAGTAAACCCCGAGCCACTTCAAGGAGGTGTCGGTTCTTCCGTTCAGCCACACCATTTTGTTGTGGTGTGCGGGCACAAGAGCTACGGTGAAGTGAGCCATGTGAAGCAAAGAACTCCATGAGATCACTATGAAAAAACTCTTTTGCATTGTCTGACTGGAAAATTTGTATCTCAGTCTGGAATTGGGTGAAGACCATCCGCTGAAAGTCTTGGATAATTTTTGGTACTTCCTCTCGGGTTTACATTGGATATACCCAAGTATATCTAGAATAATCATCAATGAAGGTAATGAAGTACTTATAGCCACTCTCAGAAGGTAAAGTAATAGGGCCCCATACATCAGAATGAACAATGTGAAAAGGAAACTCAGATTTACTATTTTTCTGAAGAAAATGAGTTCGACAATGCTTGCTTAACTGACACATTTGACAAGAGAAATCAGAAACAAACATTGACTTACACAGTTCTGGGAATACAACTTTCAAGGACTCAAAAGACAAATGACCAAGACGACAATGCCATAAATACACTTTACTCTTTCTGAACTGACTCATAGACTCTGTAACATGAAGACCAGCTGTATTCTCCAGCATGTAGAGTCCATCAACCATACGTCCCCTACCAATTGTCCTCCCCGAGGCCAGATCCTGAATCACACAATAAGAAGGGAAAAAGGTCACTGAACAGTTTAAGGAATTAGTAACACTACTAACTGAGAACAAATTCATGGAAAATTTTGGAACATGAAGAACATCAGGAAGTGTAAGACCAAGAGGAAGAGAGAGAGTTCCTTGACCAGCTATGGAAGTGTATGATCCATCAACTAGTCTCACCTTGTCTCTTCCAGAAAGAGGGTGGTAGGTTTGAAAGTAAGAGGACATACCAGTCATGTGTTTTGACGCTCCAAAATCAACAATCCATGGAGAGTCAAGGTTGTGAGAAGCAACATAGAAAGTTGTGGCAGGGTTACCTGACGTTGATGCAAACGAGGTTGTGGGAGGAGCATCCGTCTGGCGAATTGCTCTACCATAGAGCTCTAGATGGTCACAGAAGGAGTTTACAATACCTTCCCTTGGGTCAGATCCAGAGAGATGTGTTTGAGTCACAGTAGGAATGGGGGGCTGATTCTCCCGAGTAACCATGTTGGCCATGTGGTGTTTCTTTGTACCTTGCTGCCCAGACCTTTTATTCACATCTGAGCCTTGCTTCTTAGTCAGATCTTGAGCCCATTTTGGTTTCCCATGGAGATCCCAACAGGTATCTTTGGTGTGTCGGGGTTTCTGACAATTAGTGCACCACAATTTTTCCTTATCTTTTTTTTTTCTAGAGATCCCCTCTCCTGGAAGAAGATCCCACACTAGTAGAGACACCCCCTTTTGCTGCCAACACAATTGCATCCCCACCAATGCTGTTCATCAAGTTCCTTCTACTCTCTTCAGATTGAACAAGAGCATAGACTTCCTGAATTGATGGAAGATCCTTAGAACTGAGAATTTGTACTCTGATGGACTCATACGTAGGATTTAGACCATGCAAGAAGGCAAACACTCTTTGCTGTGAGACAAGCTTCTTGTACAGTTTGGCATCCTCATCACACTTCCAATCAACATTCTGGTAATGGTCCAATTCCTTCTAGACAGAGGTCAAGTCAGAGTAATATACTGATAAACTTCTCTCCCCCTGTCGACAAGTAGATGATGCTGCCTGTAGTTGATAGATTTTGGCATAGTATCGTAGTTCTGAATATGTGGATTTTGCTTGTTCCCAGAAGTTCTTTCTTATTTGTGGTTGCATGGAGACCAAGAGCCAAGACATTACCATACTGTTCTCCTGATCCCATCTATCATATTCAGCATTCCCAGAGGGTGATTCTTTGATTCTTCCATTAATATAGCTTATTTTCCCCCTTGCAGTGATGTATAACTTGATCCCTCTTGACCATTCTAGGTAATTTAATCCATCAAGAGGAACAACAGCCATAGGGAAGGATAGGTCACCACCCCCACTCATTCCATTCAGCATTGTGGAGATTTCAGATGTGGCTGAATCTTTGCTATTCATGATTTCAGGTTAAGAACACAACACCCAAGGCACACTGCCTCACAGAGCTGCTACAGAAAAGGGATCTTATGTCCTTCAGTCCACAAAAGAAGAAGCACTTGCTATTTCAGCATACAACTAGGTACTTCTGACCTACGGCTTCACAGAGAGCCAAGAACAAACACTGTTGCTGCAGCACTTGGACTAGTCTGTATGACCTACAATTTTTTGTAGGAATCCAAAAAACAAACATACAAACACTGCAATGCAGTACATAACCAGGTCTGTATGACCTATGGTTTTACAGTTTTCATACAACTCCTTAGTAGAAAGAAAGACACGAGGTGATAGTTCACCACACACCTAATCGGCTGACACCAACTTCAGGGTAGCCGAACAGTCACTGAGATCAACAATGTAGCCGAACAGCAAGAACAGTCAAGGAAAAAAAAAAAACTTCAGCCCATCAACAATCTAGCCGAATAGTAGTGATACACAAGAGAACACCACATTCGGATTTTTAGGGCATCAACAGTCCATCGAAGGGTGCAAGAAGAAAAAACAACAAAAAACAGCTTCAGTTGAATACTAGAGCACCCGAACAGCAGATGGACAGTACCTTCTTGAACGCCAGCCTCTCTGCAAACCAGAACCTCCTCTTCATACATCAGGTGACAGCCTCTCTACAGCCGACCAATCAAGGAAAACAGCATCTGGGCTGGAATATGAAAAGACTCTGTACCAGAACTCTTTTCTGCGCTAGGAAGCTGAACAGTCAGGCCGGCACCTTCTTCCTTCTTGAAGTCGAGCATCAGGGATACAGCTTCTAGGAGATGAAGAGGCAACCTACTCGGCATTGGAGAATGACCTCAACTAATTTGTTTTCAGGCCTGGACGAACTTGCTCTGATACCATGTTGAGCAAGAGAAGAGAGGAAGAGAGGAAGAGAGAAGAGAAGAGAGGATAGGTGAGAGGACTGAATGCCTCAAAGAATACTTCAGGCAAGTGAAGCAGTTGTTAATTATACTATACCGGTCATACAACATAAAGTATGGAAACAGAAATACCCCTGCGGTACTAAACCTGTGTACAACAACATCTGTCAACAGCCATTACTAGCCAATTTCTCCACAAATCATCGAAGGAGAAGTCATCAAAGATATCCACAGTTTTCAGCCAATGGATTGCTCTTGTTAGGATACAATCCTTCATTTCATCTAACCCTCTTTCCTTCTCTATGAAAATTCTTGCATTCATTTCCTCCCAAAGAGTCCACAGAGTGGATGCCCTGACACATTTCCACATGATCTTACCTCTTCTAGTGTGCCAAACAAAGACAGATGGGTTGAATAACAAGCTTAAATCAGAAGGCAAAGACCACCTACCTCCAAATAAACAAAGGCTCCACCTCCATATAGCTGTAGCAAAGGAACAGGAGATCAGCAAATGGACACAGTCCTCATTCTCGGCCTTACACAAGGAACACCAATTTGGGGAAAGACAAAGCGAGGGTCTCTTTTTCTATAAGTTTTCCAAAGTATTGATCTTTCCATAGAAGACTTCCCAGCAGAATACAACAATTTTGGGGGGGAATAGGTCGCGCCCAGACTTCTTTGACAGGGAATCCTTGGGAAAATTGGTTAGAATTGAGGGATTTTTTAAAAGAAGAGCAAGTAAAAGTACCTTTTGGAAGAGGAGTTTAAGCATCCAACACTGAATAACAACAAGAGTTTAAGCATCCTCTTATCCAATTACACCATTTATCCCCAAATCCACGTCTTCTCCGACATCTCCAGCAAGAAATTCCAATCCACTAAGTCATAGGCTTTCTCCAAGTCCAGTTTACAAACAAATCCTTTCCTGCCCGATCTCCTTATCTCTTCCACACTCTCGTTTGCAATAAGGATCTAATCTGTAATTTGTCTATCCTATATAAATGCTCCTTGTGCTTGGATAACGAGAGAGGGGAGAACTACTTTGATCCTCCTAGATAGCACTTTTGCCAGAATCTTATAGATGCTTGTCACCAGGCTAATTGGCCGAAAATCTTTGGGGTGTCTGGCATCATTCTTTTTAGGAATTAAGGCTATAAAAGTGGCATTGATTCCAGGACTCACAAAATTTTTATCCTCAAATTCTCTAAATACTCCAATTAAGTCTTCTTTGACTATGTCCCAACAGTCCTGATAAAAAGTTATTGTAAATCCGTCAAGACCCGGTGCCTTAGCCCTATCCATAGAAAAAACAACTTTTTAATTTCCTCTTCCTCAATCATTCTTTCCAGCCATCCCTTATCTGTTTGGTTCAAAGTTGGCCAATTCTCCTCCCCTACTATTAACTGATTCTCTAAGGGTCTTTGAAAGATGGATTTGAAGTGATCCACAATCCTACTAGCAATCTCCTGTTGAGAGGTTATCTCCACACCATCAACCTCAAGCTTTAGTATCAAATTTTTCCTCCTTCTCCCATTAGCCAAATCATGAAAAAATTTGGTATTCCCATCCCCTTCCTTGATCCACTTATGTCTAGATTTTTGTCTCCAAGAGATCTCCTCCCTCAACAAAGTCTCCTCTAACTCCTTTTTCAGTTTCCTCCTCATTTCTCTGTCTTGCTCATCCATCATCCCTTGGGATTCTTTTGCATCTAACTCCTCAATCTGAACCAATAGTCTAGCTTTTACCTCCTCCACTCTTCCAAATTGAACCTTATTCCATTCTTTTGTTTTGCCTCTCAACCTTTTTTAATTTTTTGTGGAATCTAACCCCATCCCATTTCACTTCTCTCAACTCTTCACTCCACCATTCCTTAACCTTAGGCAAGAAGTCCGGGTGTGTCAGCCACATATTTTCAAACCTGAATGGTCTAGGTCCATTACCAAGAGGCTCTTGTCCTACTTCTATAGGGTAGTGATCAGAGGTTATCCTAGGAAGGGCCTTAGCCACCAAACCTCTCCAGTGACTCTTCCAATCCTCATTAAATAGGAATCTGTCAAGCTTTGAGCATATTGGGTTTTCTTGGAAGTTGGACCAAGTGTAGGTAGCCTGTAGTAGAGGAAGCTCCCGTAACTCACAGGAATTTATGAAGTCATTGAACTTCCTCATACTAGTTGTAATGGCCTGCCTAGGATTATTTGACTCATTTGTGAATCATATTCCATTAAAATCGCCCCCCAAACACCAAGGACCTTCCCACAAACCTTGAATCCCATGAAGCTCCTCCCAGAACTCATTCCTCTCTCTATGATTATTTGGACCATACACATTTGTTAGCACCCAAGTAAATCCATCTTCCACCATTCTGAATTTTAGGGATACAGTGAAGTTTCCTATTAGCTCCTCTACTGGTTCTCCGAAGTCCTCCCTCCACAATGAAGTAATTTTTAATGCTTCTTAGAACTGTATTGATTTGGAATATTCATTCGAACTTGCAGAAGAAACATGATCACCAGATATTGTGCCAAGATGAAAAAGGTTTCCCCTTTCATAATGTTAATATACCCTCTTGTCCCCTTAATTGTTTTCATGAATGCGACCAAGATAAACAAGTGAGATAAATTATGCGATAAAATGGATTCACAGATTATTCAGCATATAAAAGACCACTTAATTTTTAGAGCAAATCTGAACAGTGAGATTTACGGATTCTATATAAACTTCAAGCAGTATATGCTGTGCGCTAAGAAATCTCCTTTACCAAATTGTCTGTCATGTTATCTTAGCATCAAATAATTGGCAGTATTGTTTTGATCAATGTTGCATGAACATGGGTACAGGAATCAGAACCCAATGTGCTTATAGGAGTTTAACTCAGCAAGAAGAAAAAACAAGGACTGACATTGGAAGTTGTTTTGATCAGTGTTGCACAGACATGGAATTCATTGTATAGATCAGCTATTAATTTATGTCAAATAAGTATAAAGGAAAATGTTATGTTGAAGTGTCTCTGAATCTAAAGATGCCCACATGGACACTTCATCCACTTAGGAGACTCAATGCAACACTCATTCTACTCCAGAAGTAAAACCAATATATTTATGCTAACGTATTATGCCCTAGGAGAGGATAATTAATTCCCCCCTCCCTGCTTCAGGTGCACATGCATCTGTATCATAGAAATCCATGATGCTGATTGGAAATATGGACAACTTTAACAAGGCATTTCTCTCTTGTTTCTTTGTATATCTGTGTATAAGTTTTGTTTTCTTTTGTTTGACTTTCCTCCTGGCAATTATAATTGTGATTTTTAGATGTTAGTTTGATGGAAATTATTCACTGTATTATCACAAATTCTGTTCTTAGTTGGAACCCTGCAGGAGCTATCCAGGCAGGACGCAACCCAGCAACTTATAAATCTCTTGGAGAAATTGTACATATTGATGGTATGTCATCAACTTATAGAAGTTGGAATTTGAAACAATGAATATTAAAGTTAGATTCAATATTACAAGAATTCTCTTAATTGATAAGTTAAGAACAGCATTTATCAAAAAAAGTTTAAGAAAAGCATATAGCTCGAGGTTAATAAGGAAGTAAACAACTTGATCTAGTAACTGGTAGAAGAGGGACACCAGGCAAACAATAAAAAGATGCATACATATAACAAATCCTTTCTATACCCACATGCTGAAAGTGTTCTTACTTTCTCCTTGTAATGGAATTATGCACGTAAGTAGAATTCTCAGTTTACAAGCATTGTCACCCTTTAGATGATAGAATTTTAAATGATTAAGAGTCAGTGTATTACATTAGCTATTCAGAATAATAAGAAATATACATAACTTATTCTATCTCAACTTTTACGGCAGGTTCTTTTTCACTGGTTCATGTAATAAACTAATAATATGAAATTTCAGGGGACAAACTATATGATTCAGCAGCAAGGCTCCAAATACCTGATCTTCCTGCATTTGCCTTGGAATGTCTTCCAAATCGGAATTCTTTGGTCTATGGGGACTTGTATGGCATTGGACAGGAAGCATCAACCATCTTCCGAGGAACCCTGCGTTATGAAGGCATGATCTGTGTTTATGAGTTGTTTAGATGCCAAGCTTGAAATCTCTGTTGATTAAACACACCCAGTTGGTTCAATTCACTCTGAGACAATACTCTGACCAAAGGGCAATGCATTCTTTACAAAATATGAGTACCCAAGAAAGTACTGAAAAAAGAAGTCTCAGAGACTTCATTTCTTTTAGTTGACTTGGATAGTTGGTGAAAATAAAGATGGAATCAAGTTTTAAATTTACAAAATGCAGAATATCAAGTTTTTTCTGGATCTTAGTTAAAAACTTCGACTTTGTAGGTTTTCTTGATCTTAGTTAAAAACTTCATTTTGTAGGATTTAGTGACATCATGGGGACCCTAGCAAAAATTGGTTTCTTCAACATGGAAGCTCATCCCATGCTGAAAGAAGGGAAGAAGCCAACTTATGGAAGCTTCCTCAATGAACTTCTCAAAACTGATAGAAGTGAAAATTTGGATGAAGTTATGTTTGATGCAAAGGAAATGGTAGAAGGGCTGATGACTCTCAGGCTTTGCAGAGAAAAAGCAACCGCAATGAAGACAGTTAAAACTATCAAGTAAGAGCTGACTTTTGCCTGAACTTTTCAATCAGGGAATTTCGTACATGAGACACTAAACTATTTTATCCATGATGATTCTAGTTAATCCCATCCGAAGGATGAATGCTAATTAAGTTTCTGGTTCAACGCATTGGTGTGCAGTGTATATTATATGGCTGGTAGGACCAATTGAGGATAACTAATTTAGGCTGAACTTGTTCTCTTTTCTTTATATTATTTGTTATTCCAGCAATAAACTACAAGCTTATAGAATGGTAACTCTTAAAAGTTTCCATGACCAAAGCTGTAATATGTTATTTGATATTTTATTAGATTTTTGGGACTTCATGAGAACAAAGAAATTCCTGGGACCTGCCAAAGTGCATTTGATATTACTTGCTTGTGCATGGAAGAGAGATTAGCTTACTCAAAAATAGAGCAGGTATTTATGCTTTTTATGTATTTCTTTCTGGTAACCTGCAGCTTCAACTCTTAGCTTGTATTAGTGTATTCGGCTAATCTCTTTATTACTACAGAATTCACATGTTTAAGCACTTATCCTCCAACAGTAGAGATCTTATTCCTCCATTGCTTTTGACTGTGAATCTATGATGAGGCAGTATAACATGCTGCTATGGAACTATTTGACCTGTCACTTTGTAGGGAAATTGGGTCTAGGATATGCAGGGTTTGGCACTTCTTTCATAATACTTATTAAATATTCCATATCTAAATTATTGTTATATACATTTACATGGGGGCACTAGGTGCATCTTTTATATGTTTGAAACTAAATTTTATGCTTATTTTCGCACATATGCATGTACTTTACATGTCTATGAATATGAATAGCTATAGTTTTTAGTTTTTAAGACTTTTCAAAGCTTGTGCAACCTGACCAAGTTGCTTTCGGCCCAGCAGGTCAACCCAATTGGCCCACTCCCCAAAAGGAAAATCAGGTCAACAACTGAGTTAGATATCCTAACGTTGCTATTTCTGATAATGCCTTGTGTCTCTAATTAATGAATTAATATCACAACTTTGTTTGGAAATATTATTCAGTGATCAAGGATATTCTTCATTTCCTTAATAGAAGAAATTATCTATTTAATGTTAGAGAATAAAAAACCTATTCAGGGACCTCTCCTAACAGCTTAAGCTTTTAGGTTGAACAGTTCCTTGACATGGCATCAAACACACCCCTCATGTGAACACGCATTGGGATTGAAGTGTGGACAAGCACAAGCTGATAGGGTACTGCCCACTTCAAGGGAGTCACAACCTCCTCAGAAGTAGAAAGAAAGAAGAAGAAGATATTAGGGAAAATGTTCTCTGCTCATTATTTTAGCTATGGCCTTATATAAAGCCTTTTCAGAGGAACTCAAGAGCAGCCGTGGCACTCATAACAAACTTTGACAGTTAGTTAGCTGATGTGCGTTTGTGCCTTCTAGAATATACTCAAAACACAGTTAGGCGAACAGGGACCTTTGGGGTGGTGGAGTCCTTCTGGGCTGATGGAATAGAGACTGGACCCTAACAGCTCTCTCCTCCTTAGGCTGATCCTTGTCCTCAAGGTCAAGAGATGGAAATTTCTGTTTGAGTCTGGAACAGGATTCCCAAGTGGCACCTTCCAGAGGTAACCCAGCCGAAGAAATCAATGCTCCCTAGATGATCTGCTTACCATCTTTGATCCAGTGTTAACCCAAGACTTGTAGGGGGGTCAACTGTAACTCCCCTTCATCAGAGAGAGGAGGAAGTGAGGGAGAAGCAACACTTGTGGGACCTAAGTATTTTTTGAGCAGAGACACATGAAAGATTGGATGTTCAGGCAACTTCCATCAATAAGCCACACCTCCAATCTTCTCCAGGATGGGAAAGGACCATAGAATCTTGGAGAGAGCCTATTGCAGATTCTTTTAGCAATGGATGATTGGCAGTATGGTTGCAATTTCAGGTATACTAGTTCTCCCACCTGGTATTCAACTGCTTAGTGATGCTTGTCATAACTAGTTTTCATCAATTGTTGTGCTCACAGGAGATGGTTCTGGAAGGTCTTGAGGAGTTCATCTCTGGAGGTCAGATACTCATCGATGGAAGCTACAGAAGAAGAGACTCATTCATAAGGCAGAATGGAAAGGGGATCCTTGCCATATAGGGCCTTGTATGGAGACATCTTTGCTAAAGAATGAAAAGATGTGTTGTACCATAGATCAGCCCCCAAGAAAGCCACCTGACCCACTGCTTTGGGCAGTCGCTTATGAAGCTTCTTAGATGGGTCTCAATGCAGCAATTTACAACCTCAGAATGCCTGTCAGATTTTGGAAGATAGCTCGTTGAGTGTAGGTGTTTGGATCCCTATAACTTGAAACATTCCTTCCAAAAATGGCTGAGAAAGACTGGGTCCCTGTTTGAAATTATTGCCCTTGGTGTACCATGTAATTTGGTTGTCTCGAATGAAAACCTCTACAGCAATAGCAGCACCGCAGGGATGGGACAAGGCTGAGAAGTGAGCGTTCTTGGTTAGTCAGTCAATGACAACCATTATCACAAATTTTCCTGCTGAAGTAGGAAGGCCGATAATGAAATCCATAGTTACCTCTTCCCAAACCTGTTCCAGAACCAACAATGGCTGTAATAGACAGTAGCAACACTGTGGTGACTGCACCTCATGCCCACCCAATAATAGTGGGACAAGTTGGACATTGAATCACAAATTCCCAAAATCTTGTCTTCATTCCCACCCAGTAATAGTGGGAAACTAATCTAGGTTTGCAAAATCTCGTCTTCCAGTGAGCTGTGAAAGAGCCTTGGAACTTCTGGTATGTATTGAAGTTAGGAGAGAGAAACAAACCAACCTTCCTTTATAAAAAAGATGAAAATATTAACCAGGCATCAAAGCTGGGCTTTGTTCCCATTTGGTTCTAAAATATTGTAAACTCAGATCTGCTTGGGCCTTAGTCTTCAGGAGATCCAGGACTGGGTAACTAGGCTGCACTACTCCCATTTGGGCCAGCTAATGAGCCCTAGACAAAGCATCCACCACTCAGTTTGCTACGGTCGGGTTTTTATTATATGGGAAAGTCCAAAGCCCACCATCACTTTTTATGAATTCTCTTAAACTCACCATAACTTTTCAAAACGTCCAAAACTCACCATGTCAGTGAGATTTTATTTTCTAAAAGTCACCATCCATTAGAATACCGTTAAAGCTCAATGACCCAAGTTGTCCACGTCAACCTAAATGCATGTTTCATGACTAAACTGCCCCTAAATGGTGAGCGAGACACCCGAACCCTCGTCTCTCCAAATGACCCAAAGTACAATGACCCAATTTCAATAACCCAAGTTTTATTTTTTGAAACTCACCACCCGTTAGAACCCCCGTCTCTCTCGTCGTCGTTGAGCAGAAGACTTAGAAGTCATGGCAACATGAGAGGTGGGCAAGCGTCGCCCATGTTCCCAACAGGAAAAAAGAAGAGAGGCTCCACATTTGACACTGCCAAACCCTCGTCCCCGAAAGTCACCTGCATTGGCCAAGTTCGCGTCAAGACGAAGAAACATGGGAAGAAGAAGAACAGAGTTTCAGAAGAGCAAATCCAGAGCAGAGAAAATCCAGAACAGAACAAATCCACGTTCGAAGCGATGTAGGAATAGGAGTTTCAGAAGAACAAAGCAAATCTAGGACGGTGTTCATCCGCAGCAACATCAGGAGTACTTACCGCACAGAAATCAGAGATGGGTTCATATCCCTTTGTCACTTTGCTAGGCTCTAAGAGCTTTTGGGGCCGAGTTCAACTGTTTCCTTCCTTGCCGATCTTCGTGTACATCGACTAATGAAAGGGAAAAGGCAGAAAAGGCAAGGGCTCCCCCAACTTCGACTCCTATGGGACTGTCTTTGCGCAATGCAAGGTTGCTGGCCTTACAAGAGGGTGAGGAGGAGAAGAGGAGAGAGATGGAATTGATAGTGTTAGGATTCAGGTCTGCCTTAGAGTTCGGCCTGACTGAGTTCAGTTATGTAGAAGAAGAAAGAGTGATAGAGAAAGAGAGAAAGAGAGAAAGAGAGAAGAGAGAATTCTGGTTCAAACTGAAAGAGTCAACTTGACTTCTCCCAGTCAGCCAGTAAGTATTTATATTATTATTAAAACATAACTGAATTCAGGTCTGCCTCAAGCTGGTGAGTATATATCATATACTCCCAGCTTGTTACATATGTAGTCCACTCTTCCCCGACTCAAGCCTTTTGTAAATAAGTCAGCCCACTGATTTCCTGTATTAACATGTGTAGTGTCTAGCTCTCCATTCAGCACCTTCTCCCTCACAAAGTGACAGTCAACCTCAATGTGCTTGGTTCTTTCATGAAACACTGGATTAGAGGAGATATGAACTGCAGCTTGATTATCACAATAGAGCTTCATTGGAGTGTTAATGTTGTACCCTACTTCCTGTAGAAGGTTCCTTAGCCACACTAATTCACAAGCGGTATGCGCCATAGCCCTATATTCTGCCTCTGCACTGCTTCTTGCCACAACCGTCTGCTTCTTACTTTTCCATGTCACCAGGTTATCTCCCAAAAATGTGCAATAGCCTATAGTAGACCGCCTATCAGACATAGAACCAGCCCAATCATCATCAGAATACCCTTCTATTTCAAGTTTTCCCCCACTCTTGTATATCAGACCGCGACCCGGGGCCCCTTTTAGATACTTCACAATTCTCAGAACCGCATTCCAATGAGGAGTCAGAGGTTTTTGCATGAATTGACTTACCACACTAACTGCAAATGAGATGTCTGGTCTGGTAATGGTTAGGTAGCTCAGTTTGCCCACAAGTCGTCGGTATCTGCCAGGGTCTTCAAACACTTCACCCATATCACTGCTTAGCTTGGTATTTGTAGTCCATGGGTGTTTCAGCTGGTTTGGCACCCAACAAGCTTGTTTCTTCCAGCAAATCAAGCACATACTTCCTCTGGCACAGGTTAATCCCATACTTGGATCTCGCTACCTCTATCCCCAAGAAGTATTTTAGTTTACCCAGATCCTTTGTCTGAAAGTGATCCTGCAGATAAGTCTTCAGCCTATCAATACCAATGTTATCATTCCCAGTAATAACAATATCATCTACATACACCAACAGTGTTTTTCCTCCCGGAGAGTCATGACTAAATACAGAATGGTCAACCTTGCACTGTTTCATGCCAAACTTCTTTACCACCTCACTGAACCTACCAAACCATGCTCGAGGAGACTGTTTAAGCCCATATATAGCCTTCCTTAGTCTGCACACCTTACCATCCTCCCCTTGAGCAACAAACCCTAGAGGTTGCTCCATGTAGACCTCCTCGAGTAAGTCACCATGCAAAAAGGCATTCTTGATATCAAGCTGATATAGTGGCCACTCATACATGGCTGCAAGAGAGATCACAACACGAACTGACCCTATCTTAGCAACCGGTGAGAAGGTCTCTGTGTAGTCAATGCCATAGGTTTGGGAGTACCCTTTTGCAACTAATCGCGCTTTCAGGCGTTCAACACAACCATCAGGCAGGTACTTAACCGTATAAACCCACTTACAACCAACAGATTGCTTCCCAGGAGGAAGCGCAGCGAGTCCCAAGTATGATTATGATGAAGGGCTGAGAGTTCTTCTTCCACGGCACAACACCACCCTGGAGAGGCAAGGGCTTCCTGGACATCTTTAGGAACAATAACTGATGATAACAAGGTAACAAACTGGCGATGGGAAGCGGAAAGGTGAGTAAGAGAAACATAATTAGAAATGGGATGAAGGGTGCAAGTATGTTTACCTTTCCGCAAAGCAATGGGTAGATCAATCTCAGATGCCAAGTAGGGTTCTGGTGCCGGATCCGTCGACGGAGATGTAGCCGGAGGAGTAGTAGCCGGTGCATGTGGGCGATGTGTATACACATGATAGATAGGTGGGCGTTCAACAGGTGGTGGCACCGGAGGCAAGGATTTGGTCACAACTGGAACAAACTGAGGATCGACAACGGGAAGTGGAAGGGGAGGAAGTGATGAGGAGGAAGAAGCATCACCAGACCCCAAAAAGAACGGAGTAGACTCAAAGAAACTGACATCAGCACACACAAAGGACCGTCGAGAACCAGGATGGTAACACCTATACCCTTTCTGGGTCCGAGAATAGCCAAGGAAGATGCACTTGAGAGAACGGGCATCAAACTTGTCGTTCCCAAGACCCAGATTATGGACAAAACAGACACACCCAAAAACTCTCGGCGTAAGAGGGAACGGAGACAAAGAGGGAAACAAGACCTGAAACGGAGACTGACCATCAAGGATGAACGTGGGCATCCGATTAATCAGAAAACAAGAGGTAAGCACTGCATCACTCCAAAAAGGTTTGGGAACATGCATGTGATGCATTAGGGATCTTGCTGTTTCAAGGAGATGGCGATTCTTTCTCTCAACCACCCCGTTTTGTTGTGGGGTGTAGGTACACGAGGTCTGATGTATAATGCCGTGTTAGTCCAAGTATTCCTGAAATGATGAGGATAAATATTCGCGGCCATTATCAGAACGAAAAACTTTGATGTGGGTACCAAATTGGTTACGAATTTCAGCATAAAATATTTGGAAAATGGTAAACAATTCACTTCTTTCTTTCATTAAATAGAGCCACGTCATCCTTGAAAAATCATCCACAAAAATGACAAAATATCTGTATCCATTATATGACATTACTTTATAAGGACCCCAAACATCTGAATGAACTAAAGAAAAAGGACTCGACACACGGTTATCAACCCTAGAACTAAAGGGAACACGATGGTGTTTCCCAAACTGACACGACTCACAATCCAAAACAGAAAGCTGACTCAAGGACGGAACCAAGGACTTCAAGACTTTGAGCAACAGATGACCAAATCGGTAGTGCCACTGGAGAGGAGAAAGAGATGACTGGAGAGCTGTTGAAGTTCTACCACCACCACCGTCAAGATAATACAGTCCACCTGCTTCATGCCCTCCACCAATCTTCATCCCCATCTTGAGATCCTGAAAGACACACATAGAAGGATAAAAGGTAATGGAGTAGTTAAGTGATTTGGTCAGCTTACTAACAGACATAAAGTTAAAAGGCAATTTAGGAACATACAGAACTGATGAGAGGGATACAGGATCTAGGTCAGCATTACCAACACCACAAATTGAGGATGTGGAACCATTAGCAAGGGTGACAGATTGTGATGTTGAGCAATGAGATAAGGAGGAAAACACACCTGGAGTTCCAGTCATGTGATTGGAGGCTCAAGAGTCAATGATCCAAGGATTGGGTGTAGATGCCAGACAAGCCATACTTGAGTGAGCAAAAGTTGTCGTGTTCTGCTGTGATTGGATAAACCTCTCATATTCATCACGGGGAACACTCACCATCTCCTTCATGAGACCATCTGTGGATGTAGGAGGCAACTGGTCAGATGAATGATTCTCCTGTTTAAAGCTAGAACTTGAGTCACCGGTCGCGGCATGATTGGCCCAGGTTGAGGGAGGACCATGTAAATCATAACAATAGTTGATGGTATGTCCATCCATACCACAATGAGTGCACTTCCTCGGGCCTGAGCTACGTCCTCTACCACGGGCTCCCCCTGAATCTCTGCTCCCAGTACGACCACCACCACGATTATAAGTAGACCCACCATTGCCACTTCGGCCATATGCAGAACCACTACCAACACCACGGCCAGACTGAGCTCCCCGAGCTCCACCTCTACCACCACGGCCTCTCGATGCAGCAAAGGCAGATCTATCTGAGATATTGGAGTTCTCAGTAGATCCGATATAAATCCTCCAAAGTCGAGCAAATACCTCTTCTAGGGACGGAAGAGCTGATCCCCCTAATATCTGAGCCGTACTGGTTCATATTCAGACTTCAGTCCCACCAAAAATCTAGTCACATCAAGCTGCTCTCTCTATTGTTGTTGAATCTTGACATCAAAAGTGAGAGGATGATAGACATTCAACTCATTACGTATGTTCCTCATGTTGGCATAGTACTCCTCAAGACTCTGATTGCCCTGTTGCAGATTAAAGTGCTCTTGATAAAGCTGATAAACTCTGGTTGTATTGCCCTGCCCCGAATACAATTTTTTCGCATGGTCCCACACGTCTTTGGCAGTATCAAGGAACATGAAGTTCACACTAATCCTGGGTTCCATACTGTTCCACAACCATGTGATGATCTGAGCGTCCTCTTGCTCCCAATCTTCATACTCGTGAGAGTCAGAGGAGGGTTTCTCCTCTCTGATATGTTTTACCTTCTTCTTTGCCTTTAGAAAGACTTCAACAGATTTAGCCCAAGGCACATAACTCTCTCCATTTCACTTAATGGAGGTCATCTGAACATTCAGGTAGTTTGTAGGCACCATCACACTAGGTTTATAATCATTACTGTCTCCCATTATGTTATCACCAATTCTGCACACTTGCTGAATTCTATTATCACTGAGATCTGCACACTACACACCACTAGGTCACACCTGTCACACTGATTGCAGCACTAATTGTTGCTGGAATGTGTGCTCTTTACACCACAAACCCTGCTCCTACAACTACCTGAAATCTCACCACTATATGATCATATCTCTTCCTTATCGCTGAAGTAACACCCATGCAAGCAGGAGAGCAGTCCACACACAACAGCCACACACAGTTCGGCCCTCTATTCTTCCTCTACTAGGAGAGGGCGATCTCAGAAATCACAGCAACCGACCACATACGACCTGATTGGAGGCATAGAGACCCCCAAGGGAAGAGGGCAATCACTCCTTTTCAGCCCTTTCCCTTATCTCCAATCGAACATAGAAAAAAAAAGAGGAAAACCTTAGATAGGGTGCGCAGAGAATGAACCCTAGGCAAGCAGAAATCTAGGCAGATTTAACCTGCTCTGATACCATGTTAGAATTCAGGTCTGCCTTAGAGTTCGGCCTGACTGAGTTCAGTTTTGTAGAAGAAGAAAGAGTGATAGAGAAAGAGAGAGAGAGAGAGAGAAAGAGAGAAGAGAGAATTCTGGTTCGAACTGAAAGAGTCAACTTGACTTCTCCCAGTCGGCCAGTAAGTATTTATATTATTATTAAAACATAACTGAAAAGACCTATGTGCCCTTACTTAAGTTAAGAGCACATATTTCAACACAACATTACAGATCAGCAACATCAATCAAAGTATAAAGACAGAAATACCCCTACGCTAACAGATAGTTATGGCATTCCAGATTGCAACTTCTGTGCAGACGCTTTTCCCACTCCCAGACATGTCCTCTCCCAACAAGAGCTTAGAAAACCTTTCCTTCATTATTTCAATTTCTGGAAGCAAAATTCAATTCCCACTAGTTTAAAAAAAAAAAAAAAAATACTGTTTTCAGAGTTCATGAGTAAGGATTTTTTCACAAAATGAATGCAGATAAGTTAAACCCAGCTCATCGGAGTCTGAAGCCTCATGAGCGTTTGAAATGTTTCTGGTCTGAAGAGGAAGCCCGTACACACCATTTGAGTACACCTTCCCACAGCACTCCCCCTCCGACGTCAACGTAAGCCGAGTCGCCAAACCACACCACCTCAATCTGAGTTTCCATGGACCTCCTGTCGATCACCAGCCCTCTGTCCGTCATAGCCTAGCCATTGATGGAGTGGCCATTACCCCTTGCAACGACCGTGAGATGGGCGGACATGGAAGCCGCTTTGATTGCTCTGTTCGTCATAGCCTGGCCATTGATGGAGTGGTCGTTACCCCTTGCAGCGACCGTGAGATGGGCGGACCTGGAAACCGCTCTAATTACTCTTACTACGTCTTCTCGAGAGGCTGGCCTGATGACTGCTAGCGGCTTTGCTTCAACGATACCGCCGAAATCCTTAGCAACAACAACGGTGCGGAGGAATCACTCTTAATAGGCTTGCATTGTCGTCATTTCCTGGGCTTGTTTTAGTTTCATTTTCATGAATGAATCGCTCCAGGAACGCTATCATCATTGCCATTGGTGGCAGAGTGAAGGGAGAAACCATCGAAGATGAAGAAAGAAAGCAGGAGATAATGAAGGTTAAAATAGTAAATTAACGATGCCCGTTAGTCAAGTTACCGTTATCTCATTGACATGGTGAGTTTTGGACGTTTTGAAAAGTTATGGTGAGTTAAGTAATCAAACCCCATCAACTTACACATCCATTGTTACTACTTGAGTGTGAAATTTCTGGTCTAGAAGGTGATTAAGGCCTGGTGGCCAGTTTGGATGACAAACCGGCAGCCTTAGAGACAAGACCACTGACAATGAGTACACCATAGTTTATCTTTCTCATCCACCCTTTTCTAAGAATCGTCCTTCTTAAAGGAACTTCCACTACTTGTGTTTGCACCTCTCCTGAATGCTAATGGGAGATCTTTACTTCCCAATACCTGAACCCTAATAAATTCATACACAGGATTCAGCCCCAAAAGAAAGGTAAAAACTTGCTGTTGAGAAACCAGACTTGTAGGCCTCAGCATCCACATTACATTTCCAATCCATATTTTGATAGTGATCCAATTCCTTCTAGATGGAAGTCAAATCCAAATAGTATGTGGAGAACTCCTCTCCCCCCTACTCACAGGTTGAAGTAGCTTGCAAGTGATAAATCTTTGCATGTCATCTCTCTGAATATGTAGATTAGCTTTCTCCCAAATCTTATCAGCAATTTCTGCCCGCATGAATGTCTTCCTCACTTGTGGCAGCATAGATAGTAAAAACCATGACATCACCATGTTGTTTTCTTGATCCCACTCATCATGGTCTGCACTCCTTAACTTTCTGGGTGGAGGCAACCATTACAGTTGTGTAACAATTCTTGAAAATTCATCTCCATTTCAGGCTCTTTTTCATCAATCATCCAACTTATCCATTCTTCATGTTTTCAGTTGTGTATGCTTTGTTTATCTTCCCCCTCATGAACGCAGAAAGCTAACTTCTTAATCAGCTATGTATACATTCATCGGTTATAGCCTGGAATGTAAGGGATTCCTTTGTTATGATCCCAAAGTCCGTTGTCTTCGCATATCTCGTAATGTCATTTTTCTTAAAAATATTTCTTTCTTTGAGCATGTTGTTAAGTTACCTACACCATCCTTCTTTGTTTTGCATCAATTTGGCTCTTCAAATGATCTTCCTTCTCTTGGTCCTCAACAATTGCAAATTTATTACAGGAAGCGTCTAGTTCCTTCCACGCCTATGCTCTCTCCATCTTCAGCACCAGAGCTTGTGCATTCCCCTCCCACTACTTCCACTGTAATTTCTCCTCCTTCTGGTAACTCACTCCTTCATGTTTCCTTATGTTGCTCCACTTGTATTTCTCGTCCTAACAGCTATGGTTTCTCCCCCAACCATAGCTCTGTATCTACTATTTTGTCCTCTATAGACATTCTAAAGTCTTATCACCAAGTCATGGTTGTGAAGGATTGGAAAGAATGCTATGGAGGCATAAATTTAAGCCTTAATGGAAAATGACACTTGGGACCATGTCTCTCCTCTTCTAGATGTATCTATCATTGGTAGTAGATGGGTTTATTCAGTGAAACTCAAATCTGATGGTACTTAGATAGATAAAGCTTGTCTAGTTGCACAAGGGTACAAACAAGAGTATGGCACTGACTACGATGAAACTTTTGCTCCTATGGCCAAAGATAATTATAGTTCATCTTCTTTTGGCCATCATTTCTATTATATAGTGGATTGTGCATAAAATGGATGTTAAAAATGCTTTTCTTCATGGACTCTTAAAGGAGACTAATATATGAAGCCTCCCCTGGGTATTGTGATGATTCCTCTTTGGTATGCAAACTAAAGAAATCTATTTATGGGCTCAAATAAGCTCCCCGGGCTTGGTTGAACATTTCTGCTCAATTGTTTTGGAATCCAGTTTTCAACAGAGTTCTTCTAATTATTCTATTTTCACCCTCAAGAGGGCCCAAGTATTGACTCTTCTTTTGGTATATGTGGATGATATCCTAATCATTGTGGATGATGTGGGTGGGATTCATAAATTGAAGGTCCTTCTCAGTAACAGCTTCAAAATGAAAGATCTTGGGCTAGTCACTTATTTTTTGGGTCTAGAAATTAAAATCTCCTCTCAAGGGTATTTGTCAACCAACAAAAGTACGTTTCTGATCTTGTGCAGATGATCCATCTTACAGACTCTATGCAGGTTGACACTCCTTTGGAACTCAACTTGAAGTTAAGCAAGGATGTTGGTGAGTTGCTCCTTGATGCCACTCTATATCGGCAGCTTGTTGGCAGCCTCATCTACCTAACTATGACTAGAGTGGATATCTCTCTTATGCTGTTCAACCAGTAAGTCAGTTTGTTTCTACTCCTCGACATTCTCACTTTTCCGTCATGGTTTGTTTTTTCATCCTCATCTAATTCTCTGCTTACAGCCTATGCTGATGTTGATTAGGCTACCTACCTTGACACACGCCACTCTACTACCGAGTGGTGTATTTTCCTTGGTGATTCTCTAATCTCCTGGAAATGCAAGAAACAATAAAAAACTATGTCCAAGTCGTCCACAGAAGCAAAGTATCACACAATGTCCTCTGTATGCAATGAAATTGTGTGGTTCAAAGCTCTCCTCCATGATATAGGCATTGGTCATTCATCCTCCATTTCTCTTTTTGTTGACAACATGAGTGCCATCAAGATTGCATCCAATTCTGTCTTCCATGAATGTATTAAACATATTGAAGTGGGTTGCCATTTTATAAGAGATCTCCTGATTGGTAGCCATATTTCTCTTCCCCATGTTTCTTCTCGCCTGCAACTCGTAGATCTATTCACCAAATCTATGTTTCGGGCCAAGCATATGTTTCTTATTGACAATTGATGCTTGTTCCCATAAAAGAGGAAAATGTGGAGATGCTCACGGGCAGCATTGTTATGGACAGTATGGGAAGAAAGGAATGCCAGAATCTTCCAAGAAAAAAGAAGAAGCAGTCAAACCTTAAAGGACTGCATTTTGTCCAGATCTTTACATTGGTTAAAGACTCTAGAATTATTTAACCATTTTACTTTTGCTGATTGTTGGAAGGATTGGAAGTTGGTAGCAAACTGCTCCTCCTACAAGGGAAGGGCAGTGACTAGCTGGGTCCCCCCTCCTCTTGGTTCTTTGAAGCTGAATTTTGATGGGAGTAGCCAGGGTAACCCGGGTCCCTCTGGGATGGGAGGTGTACCGAGGAATGAGGCTGGAGAGGTTGTCTTAATCTACTCTGGCCCTTTAGGAGTTGGGAACTCTATCCGGGCAGAACTGCTAGCTGCAATACAAGGAATACTTCTTGCAAAAGAAGAGGTCGTGGAGCAGCTTCTGATTGAAGGAGACTCTAAGACAGTGGTGGACTGGTTAAATAATCCGGAGGATGTCACTTGGGGCTACAAAAATGAGTTAAAGAAATTCAAATGGCTGACAAGAAATATGTCTATAACAGTACAATGGGTTGGGAGATCAGCTAATGCTTTTGCTGATGTCTTGGAAAAACAAGGGATAAATAGGGAAACATTGTTCTGGGCACAATTGTAACTATTGTTTTAATTTCAATATTCATGTTTTCTCTGTTGTAGTTTGTGTATTTGCTGTTTGGAGAGGCTGCTCCTCGCGCCTCTAAGGGGATCTTCTTGTATCTATTCATTATTTTAATGGAATTGATGTTATTTATCCAAAAAAAAATGATGCTTGTTCCCCAGAATCAATTTGAGGGGAAGTGTAGAGAAGGGGTAATTTTGTCTTTGTACTATATTGTATAATATTAGTGTAGTATGTATACTAGACATCTTCGTATCTTATTGTATGTTACTTTCTTGTGTAAGGGCAGTCTTGTACTTTTACTTCTTTTAATATGAAGTTATGTTTTCTGGTTGGGTCGACTGTTGAGACCAACCGAACAGACTTGGAATTCTCTGTATTTTCTCTCACTTTCTAGGTTAACAACTTAACATTCCCTGGCAGACTTCTTGGTATCTCCTGTCACATCCTAATTTTCCCCTTCCTCCGGTGGTTATCATGGCAATTGAGCTGATTCCAAGTAATTAGTTCCATCAAACTTAACAATGGTGATCTGAAAGGAATGGTTTGACACACTTCCATCCACCATAACGCCTTCCCCATGTAATTTAGATTCATTACTAGCCATATCCATAATGAGCACAAGGCTGAAAAAGTCTATACAGCAACCTAAGACCAGTAACAGTCCTCTAAAACTCCTAGAGATCCCAATGAAAAACAGAATAATGGGCTTAATATCAAGAACTGATCTGTTTCCAGAGAAAACCCCTAAAACCAGCCCTAGAGATTTTACCAACCACTCCCTCCAAAAGTGTCTAGAAAACTTCTGCTAGCTGTTAATCTCGAGAAGGATGTAAAATCTACCCAGAAAAAACAAAGCAACACCTCCAATCAATGGTTAACCCCCAAACCTTGATCCGACCTGATTTCTCTGATTCTTCCTGGTCACCAGGAAATCTCCAAGACCTCACAACACCTTGGGCACCAACTGAACTCTCCAATAACTTCCAAGAATCAGGTGACAAGTACTATAAACTCCAGCCCTAGAAAATCCTCATGTAGCTGGCTTCATCAAGTCCACATGAGAACCCTGATCGATCTTAAGCCTGCTCTGATACCAACTTGGTTGAAATAGATGGTATCCAAACCAGGTTTTGATGAGAAATCAGCATGAAAAAGAAAAGAAATAGAGGATACAGACACAGAGAGAGCATAAGACAATAAAAAGAAGAGAACACAGAGAGAATGAGAGAAAAGGAGTGCAGAATCTTGTCGTCCTGCTGCCCCAATGATTGCTATTTGTATTAGATCAAATAAAAGAATATACAAAGGCAACAATACCCCCGCTGCCTATATAAAAGAAAGAAACAAAAAGCAATAATGAATAACAGCAATAAATAAATAAATGGGACCACAAACTTAATCCACTGTATCTCTACAAAATATTACTATTTCTTAGAGTTAAGATTAGCAGATGAAGGTTCATTGGTTTTGCATTATTATGTAAAGTACAAAGCCATGGTGCTTTAGGAGTATCACACTAGAAAATTTTTGCCTTCAACCCAACCCAATTCAATCTGAATTTTTTCAGGTTGGGTTCGGCTAACCTTGCCCAAGTTGTACTCCTAGTTTTGGACATGTCTCAATTTCAATAGGTTGGTTCTAGATCCAATTTCTGAGACAAGATAATGATTGGCCTAAGGACCAAACAATCTAATGATACATGCACATGTAAGTTTAATTGTGCAACATTCAAAAACATTTTCTGTAATATTTTTAAATCACTTGATTTAATTTTCAAGGGAAAATAATATAATGGCATCCAAAGTAATAAATTTCAATAGTTAGTGAATAAAGTTACATTTATGAGAGAGAAAGGAAGAAATTAGGTGGGACCATGTCTCGTGTTACACTTTTCTATATGAGAGAAAAGTTTTTGAAATCCCAACATTGCAGGGGAACTAAACTTCCAACCCCATGTGGGACTACATAAGCATGTCTGTCCACCTATTTGAAGGCAGATCATTTTTATGATACTTTTATTGTTGTTTTATATTGATAAAAATAAGATATGGTAGTAGTTCAGTTTTTATCAGGTCACACCTGATACACCCAACTAATAGGTGTGGGTTCTGGAGCCACTAGTCGTAAGTCATATTGAGCCTGGGTTAACACCAGGTCTTTTTAACCTTTTATCAGTTTGGAATTGAATCTGCATTTTAGACCTGACCTATTGATGGCTTACCAATTACATCGAAATTGATCTTAAAATGAACTTAAAAATAGATTATAAGCGAACCACCATGCACAATAAGAAATTTAATTGAAACAATGATAAATAATGCTTCTAACTGTACTGACTACTCAATGTTGCATGACCAGGACATGGTGCTTTTGCACCATGAAGTGGAGATTGATTTCCCAGATGGACGACCTACAGAGAATCACCGGGCCACTCTCTTGGAATTTGGAAGGATAAATAATGGGAGAATGGCCACTGCCATGGCTCTCACTGTTGGGATCCCAGCAGCCATAGGAGCTCTGGTATTTTACACATTAATTATTATAATATTTTTCCATAACATGACCTGAACCAATCATTTGGATCACCATTTTGTTATTTTGAATGTTTCAGCTCTTACTTGAAAACAAGATCATGACAAGAGGTGTTATAAGGCCTTTGGAACCAGAAGTCTATGTGCCAGGTAAGGGTGACTTGCTTAGTTTTAGTATTAAAGTTTTAATGTTTTTTTTTAACAAGGATCATATTTTTATTTCAATTGTTAACCGTATCGAAATTGTATTGATTATGAAGAAAATTCTGTACACAGTACATTATATTGCCCTTCCCTGAGATAGATTTGTTCAATTAGCCTCTTGTTTTGCCATGTAATCTGCAAAATTGTTTGCAGATCTTTGATCCGAAGAAAAGGTTTTCTTCATTTGCCTGGATCAATGCTGAATTTCCTTCATCTCATTTGTATAAGCCATGCTGATTGCCTGTGGCCACATAGCCAGCTCATTATTGTCCTTGAGTTACCTTCTATAATTAGGTTCCTGTAACCAGCTGCTTGCTTAGCTTAACAACTTGTAGTACTGCAAGCAATTCTGCTTTAATAGTCACCCACTGCAAGTATTACACCATTTTTTGGTAATAAATAAAGAAGAAATTCATTAATAATGGAAAAAGGTACATGAAGAGAGGTGATGGCTGATGAGAGATCACCCAACAGAAAAAATAAGAAAAGGAAAAAAGATATAAAGAAGACAGAAAATTTTGTGAATATTACACCATTGCTGTCGCTGAATTCTCCCCCAGTCCCCCTATACCCAAGATACCTAGGTTTCACAAACTGCATTGATCAAAATTTAATTTTATTCTTTTGAAGGGTGGAGGTGTCCATTCCATTAGGATTTTTTATCTAGGAGCTGATGTGTGAGCCACATTCTTCCATCCCCTTAAGATACCATCTGTGGAGAATGGTTCAAAAGCATTTAGACTTTTTATCCAATGTGCCCACCTTTATGGATATGTTCTGACTCACACTCTCCCTTGTTTGTAACCTGTCCTTGAATTTTTTTGCATTCGCCTCCTTTTTTTTATAGGAAACGGTAACTTTCATTAAGAAATTGAGGGATTAAAAGAAGATATTACAACTCAGCATTCCAAAGCTGAAATGCTGAACCCAGATTCATATTAGAAGAAAAACAGCCTTTTGAAAAGAAATGACTGTTTAAAAAGTTGCAGAAAATCAAAAGAAAGTAGCAGAAATCAGGTTTCAAGAAGAGAGAAGAAGAAGAAGAAGAAGGTGGCAGCAACTAGGGTTCAGAGAGAGAGATTTTCAAACATAACCTTCTCTCTTACACCCCTAATTCCACTTCATTAAGTTAAACTTTAATAATTTATAGAGAGGCCCCTAGTTGGGCAGAAAATTAAAAAAACATAACACAAGAAAGAATAAAGCCTAGATTAAGGCCCATTACAGCAAAGAACATAAAAAATAAAGAAGGATAAACAGCTTATGGGCCATTTGGCCCATCTTCTCTACACTCCCCCTCAAGCTGAGCATAGATGTCAATCATGCCAAACTTGCCAATATCATGGTGAAGTTTAACCTTAGGAATGTCCTTGGTGAGGACATCAGCTAACTGTCCTTCAGAAGTGATGAAAGGTAGACACACTTCTCTAGAAGCTACTTTTTCTCGAATGAAGTGTCTATCAACTTCAATATGTTTAGTTCTGCCATGTTGCACTGGATTGTGAGAAATGTTGATGGTAGCCTGATTATCACAGTATAACATCATTGGCTTATCATGCTTAATACCCAGTTCCTCCATCAAGGATCTAAGCCACAATAGTTCAGAAACTCCATTAGCCATGGCTTTGTATTCAGCTTCGGCTGAAGATCAGACAATAACTTATTGTTTCTTACTTCTCCAAGAAACAATATTACCTGCCACCAAGCTACAGTACCCAGAGGTAGATCTTCTATCATCAATGTTTCCGGCCCAATCAGCATCTGTGTAGGCTTCAAGTTTCATATGGCCATGCTTAGCAAATAGAATTCCCTTTCCAGGGGAACCCTTCAAATAACATAGAATCCGCTATGCTGTTGCCATGTGAGTATCCCTAGAAGCATGCATGAACTGACTGATGCAACTGACAGCATATGCAATGTCTGGCCAAGTCATGCATAGATAGAGAAGTTTTCCAAGTAGTCTCTGGAAGACTCCCTTATCTTTCAACAATATTCCATCTGAAGCAGGGAGTTTATGATTCATATCAATTGGGGTAGCAACTGGTCTAGCACCCATCTTCCCTATTTCAGAGAGCAAATCAAGTGCATACTTTCTTTGAGAGAAAAGTATACCATCCTTGGATCTAGCAACTTCTATTGCCAAGGAAGTATCTCAATTCCCCAAATCTCTGATCTCAAACTCTGTATGAAGGAAAGATTTGAGATCATTAATACTTGATACATCGTTATCAGTCACAACAATATCATCAACATGCACAATCAGGTAAATGGCCAAGGATCCTCTCCTCTTCACAGAGAGGGTATGATCAGATTGTGTCTATACATAGCCAAAGCTAACAAGGGCGGCCTTAAACCTTTCAAACCATGCTCTAGGGAACTGTTTAAGTCCATAAAGAGATTTCTTTAGCCTGCAGACCTTCCCTTCATATATGTTTCATACATCCCTGGAGAAAGAGACATATAGACCTCATGTAAATCTCCATTCAGAAATGCATTCTTTACATCCAGCTGACAAAGTGGCCAGTTTGAGTGTGCAGCCAGAGATAGCAGAACTCTCACAGAAGTCATCTTGGCAACAGGAGCAAAGGTCTCCAGATAATCAATCTCATATGTCTGTGTATAACCTTTTGCAACCAGCCTATCCTTGTACCTTTCAGTAGTGCCATCAACATGATATTTGATAGTAAAAACCCACTTACAACCTATTGGATGCTTCCCTTCAGGCAAATCAACCACTTCCCAAGTGTCATTCTTGTGCAGGGCATCAATTATTGTTCTCGTAGCATCCCTCCATTCTGAAATAGTTTGAGCTTCTGACACAGAATTGGGAATTGGGTCAGAAGCAACAAAAGAAAGGTAGGCAAAATATGAGGGAGAGAGCAAACTATAAGAAAGGTGTTTGGAAATGCAACGTGCAATACACTTCCTTTTTCCTTTCCTAATAGCAATAAGGATATCTAGGTCTGGGAAGGATGACTCCAAAGGGGTTGTATCAGTACCTGTTGTCTCTTCTATGACTGGAAGTGTAGGAGGCTCATGTGCTGTAGGGGAAGCAATCTGTTCATTTTTGGTTCTCTGCCGTTGGTACAACTTGGGATTAAAAAGAGGACGAAGAGGTAAAGAATGAGGGATAGGAACACTAGAATGAGAATGAAATAACTGATCCTCCCTTGACTCATTTGAAGGGGAAGAAAAAACAATTGTGACAAATTCTCTCCCTTTGGACAATGCCTCTCCTGAGAAGAATCATAAAAGGAAGAGAGCTCATCAAAGGTGACATCCATCCATTGAGACATACCAAGTGCCAGTCGTTGGATCAAAACAACAGTAACCCTTTTGTGTGGGGGAATAACCAAGGAAGATACACTTGTGGGCTTTTGGTTCAAATATATGTCTTTGGACACTTGGGATATGTACATAACAAGTGCAGCCAAAAACACGAAGAGGAGTAAGAAAAAGATCCTTGCCCGGATGAAGAAGACTAAAGGGAGACTTAAACCCCAAAACCCTGGATGGCATACGGTTGATTAGGTAGGTTGTAGTGAGAACAGCATCACCCCAAAATTTTGTAGGGACATGTGAGGCAAATAGAATACTTCTTGCAACTTCAACAATATGCCGATTTTCTTCCTTCAGCAACTCCATTCTGTTCTAGGGTCCTAACACAGGAGCTTTGGTGAATAACCCCCAAATCAGTGAGATAGCAGGTCAAGTTTTTCTCAAAATATTCTTTTGCATTGTTGGATCTAAAAATTTTAATTCTGGTATCAAACTGGGTTAGGACAAATTCATGGAATTGCCTCACAAGTCTGGGAACTTCATCACAGGACTTCATCAAAAATATCCAAGTGAACCAAGAAAAGCCATCAATGAACAAGATAAAATATTTGTAGCCACCCATAGAAGGTAAGTGATAAGGCCCCCACACATCAGAGTGCACAATATGAAAAGGAGAAGATCTTTTATTACTCAAAGGATAACTACTTCTACAATGTTTTGACAATTCACACAACTCACAATGAAGACTGGACAGACTAATTCCCTTAAACAATTTTGGGAATAAATGACTTAATGCAGAAAAAGAAAGATGACCCAAATGAAAATGACATAACATGACTCGACTGATGGACTCTGTAGATGTAGACCCAAAAGTAGTTTTTCCAGGTTGTTCATGGCTCTGTCCAGGAATGTCCAGCAGATATATTCCATTCGTCTCATGGCCACTCCCAATCACTTAGTTAGGCTACTTACTGATAACAAATTTGTATTTAGCTTGGGTACATGAAGAGCAGAAGGAAGTACCAAGGAATTTGTAGCCTTGATGGTTCCCTTGCCGGAGATAGGGGCAAGAGAGCCAACGGCTAGGGTGATTTTGTCACGGCCAAGAAGTAAATCATAAGAAACAAAGGGGAAAGGCTGGTCATATGATCAGAATCACCAGAATCAATAATCCAAGGGATCCTATGATTACCTTAAATAGTTGCATGATTAGCAGAAACCCGTATACCTGAATGAACAAATGTAGAAGAGGTTGAATTTCTTGGAGGGTTGGAAGAAGAGGCCACACCCTCTAGGTGATTGATTATCCTTCCAAATTTCTCATATTCTGCCTTCATAGCTGCTAACTGCTCACTAGTAGTCATCTCTTCAGTTTGGTATCTGTCACTATCTGGACCAGCAGCAATATTGGCACTCCCTGCCTTCATATTATCAGACTTCTTTTGAAACCGAAGAGGAAGAAGCTCGGGATGCAATTTCCAACACTCGTCTTTAGTGTTTTTTGGCTTCTTACAGTACTCACAAATAATTTCTTTCTTCCCTGAGCTACTTGGAGTCCCTACAACTCCCTTGGGTTTCACTCTCATATTAGCAAAGTGATCATTTAGACCAGCCCCTTGGACCTGGACAAGTCTCCTACTTTCTTCACTACTTTCCAAGGAATAGGCTTTAGACAGTGAAACACTATCTTTGGATAAAATATTTTGCTTTGTGATGTCATACTCTGGATTCAACCCTGTCAAAAACTCAAACACCCTGTTTCTCTCAACAAGTTTCCTGCAAGGTTTAAAATGTCGATGTTGATGGAAATGTCGCTTACCAAAATATAGGACATATGTCGGAAATGTCGGAAATGTCGAGAGGAAATATTGTAAAAATTAGAGACATTGTGGAAATATTATGAAATATGTGGAAATATGCAATGATACTTTGTAAAATGATAAAAGAAGCATTAATACATATTTCTAGATTATTATCTTATTCTCAACCATTATATAAAGCTAAGAAACTAAGACCAATAACAAATTAGTAAATGACGATTTACTGATTTATTATGCATTTTGATTTTTTTACAAGGTTATCTGATATTTTCTTTTCTTATTTTTAATTCCTAGGCTTTTTTGATGGTTCACTCTGCTTCGGGCTGACTTTCGAGTTGAAACTCGACTCCTCGGCTTAAGAGCTTTAATAGCTCCTCGTCGAAGGTTTCTGGCTTTTGAGTTTCTAGGTTTTGAGGTGAGGTTTGGAACCCTTGCGTTAGGTTTTCGAGTTTCCCTGTTCAAGAGAGCTTTAGATTTTCCTTATGTATTTATGGTCCAATTGACTAGATGATGTTTTTTATAACCTTCACTAGATCCCATAAAAATGAAGGGATGAGAGATCCATCATATGGATGGCCGAACCTTACAGGAAGGTTGGGCAAAATTTCCCTATTTTAGAAAACTGCATTTTCAATGATCAATCTTGAAATCAAACCGGACCAGATCTGAAACCAAAAAGGGAGTATAGGGGTATACCTCATACGGAGTAATAGTAAACCCCCAATGAAGGTGTTCACACCCAAGGAGAAGACCAAAGACTGCTTCCACCGAAGATGACACGGTGTGAGGTGAAGCAGAATCAGCAGGACGATTCTTCAGCAAGAACCGAATTCTTTAGCAAAGAATATGATGGAGGGCTGGTGAGCACAACTTCAGATTGCCTCTTCTAGCAAAAGTCAATATCAAGAACCATTCTTGATCACTCCCACTGGTGGAGATCGAACTGGGTAGGGCAGCAAGAGCAGGAAAGAACAAGAGCAGAAGACGGTCCGCCCTGCTCTCCTATTTATAGCCTTAAAGAGAAGTTCTCATAATCCCATTAGGAGTTTCCTAATCCAAATCTTATATTTGGATCTAGACTCTCTTTAAGAGATAAGGATAATCCCTTATCTTATATGCAGACAAAGATCTGCCTTCCTAATCAAATTAGGAGTTTCCTGATCCAAATCTTTATTTGGATCTGGACTCTTTGAGTGGATAGGGATAATCCCTTATCCTATCAGCTGATCCAAATCCCAGAACCGCCCCTTATTTAATAAATCTTATTAAGCCTGTTCGAATGGGCTTTAGGCCCATTAAGTCTATGTGCTCACTAGCCCTCTTAACCTACTGCCCAGTTGGCTATCCTTGTATGGCATGGGACCCAAACATTGATCTACACATCAGCCACATGGGTTCAGCCCAGCCTTTGTTACAAGGCCTGGCCGAATTCACTGTAGGAGACGGTGAACCCCTGAGTCCATCACCATGGGCTCTTAATGGGCCCAACATTTACACTAAATGGTCCTTGGGTCCAGCCACCTTATGAAAACCCAAGGACTGTGGGCAGATGCAAGATTAGCCCATCAAGTATTACCCTCAATGGTCTTACACTTAACCTCTCAGCCCATAATGATCAAACACTACTCGACAAGGGAGGACCTCTCCCTTGGCTACAAGGAACAGTGTTGCACTCTCTACTCACATGGATCTCGGGAATTAAAACCTTTTGCAAACATTTTGAAACCATAATATATATATATATATGTATATCTCTATATAAATATATTTTTCAAAACAAATTTCAACGATTCAAATCGACTGCCGGCAGTTTTGGTTTCCATCAAAAAGAGTGCACCCCCGATCATTCACTTTGTCCGACAAAGGGGTTGATCCTATCACTATGATCACCCACTTAGATGAATTCTCGGACTGTCCCAACATACTCAGGTTTTGACCCCCTCTAAGCATCTCACTAATTGGCATATCAAAGACAGCCCAATCCGACACCTAGTGTAGTATCATAATCGAGTCTAGGGGTCAGGTGTAACATTCCAGTTTTGCCCATCTATCTCCAAGGTCCAGGGCAATACTGGAATTTTGGTCCGGTTCAGGGTTTCAAGAAAACCCACACTGCATGTACCTCAGGTCTCACCCTGGTAGCTGAGACAAGCCACCCCAACCAACTTGGCGGCACATCAGTGTTAGCCTTGGCAAGATAAATCTCCCCAGATCTATCCAACGGCTGTGAAGATTCTAAACTAACACGAGTCTCATATTTGTCCAATTTAAGGGTATTACATAGAAACACATCATAATAACATGAATCAAATATATACTTAATTCATTTACATTAAATGTCATAATGTACATCATTCTGATACACTGACCAAGGTCGACCTATGTAAGGTGATTCTACCTCCCCAATGAAGCGTGGCTCCTCTTACACACAACTAAGTTTTTTTGAAAACCTGTTTGACACAAGGTTTTAAATCATTGTCATTCTATGGTTGCCTCCTAAGGGAAGATCAAGATACTTCAAAGGGACAGAAAAGTGTGAGATATAGAAAGAAAACCTAGGAGAAGAGAAAGAAAAGAGATTGAAAGAGAAAAGTCTTTGGACATTCAAACTCATGGGCAGTCTGTCCCACACAGCCTAAGAGTGTACCACATGAGTGATAATTTTTTTCAGAATCTATTAGGCCATCTTTGAATCCATAAGCCATTCACTGAATCAGATCAAACTATATATCTTATCAAAATTATAAGAGTGGGTTAATTCTAAGGTTGTCTTGTGCCACCTGAATAATCATTTTTGTCAGTCAACTAAGTCTTCTTTGAACTGGTAAGCCATTGACTGATGCTATGAAAATCATAATCATGTCCAAAATACATCATTGCTTCAGCCAGCATGCCCCAACCTTTCCCATGCCTACCCACAGGAAAGAAGAAAGTTTTCTTCTGTGTAAGAAATGCTGCAGGTGGTATCAGGAATCTGTCAGCAGAGACCAAGGATGCCAGAGTTCCAACCAGCCAACCCAGAACACAAGCAATGGAATCTCCATCAAGGAGGATGGAACCCATTCCTGTCTCCTGGATTTTGAGCACAGTAGATGTCAATGCATGAATTTCCTCACAAATGAAGTATTTAGCTTCCACAGACACCACTAGTACTAATCTTAAGGGGAGGCTGAAAAAACAATAATAATTCATAGTTGTACCTGGGATTTGATCCACATTAGCTAAGGTTTTGAATCTTACAGAAATGGATGTTAGATAAATGGAGTAAGGAAAGGTTAAGGGTTAAATATACTAAATAATGTTAATAGGAAAAGGAAAATAGAAACAGAATAATTCATGAAAAATACATTGGTGCAGGTGAATAAAAACCATAGTATATCCAACATGTCTCTCTTTGCAACAATGCAAGACCCTTGACTGATAATGTCATCCATTGAAACAAGATGTTCAACCTAGATGGCATACTTTAACCTCCTTGATGGAATGACAATATTTCCATAAAAAATCCAGATTCCACCTCCCAACCAATGATGGTGGTGGTACTCTGAAGTGCACCTCCACATCAGCTCATCCAAAATAATAGAAAGGCTGGATCAAATTGAACTATGAATCTTGTCATAAATCATAGCATTATTTCTGTTTTTAGAAATTTAAGAAAAAATTAAACATATTACCCTATTTTCAATCCTTACCTATCATATTAATTATTACCACCAGGTTTAACCATTTGTGGGTTGCTTAAAAAAGGTTTACCTTTTCTACATGATAAGTAATATGTATTAAATACGCATTTTATTTATTCCATTATCTTGCACATCTACTGTATGGTAATGTTATCTTGGTATATGGACTACTTGGTGTTTAGCTTCTTTCCATTCCATTGTGATTCACTGAATTGTAAATTACTTGTTTATGGTTCTCAGCACTGGATATACTAGAAGCTTATGGTTTCCGGTTGTTGGAGAAGATGGACTGAACTCAATCATGCTGAGTATCTCTATTGGCTTTTATATAGAAGCACGTAAAAGTCTCAGACTCGTGGCATTTGAAAAAAAGTTCCCTGTAGATCTGTTTGCATGGTTATGATTTATATTGTATTTCTAGTGGAAACTGAAAGTAAATCACAAAATCATGGCAAAGGGAGAATTGGTTGTAAAAGGGGATGAGTAAGGGAAAGACACGCACTGTGGTTGGTGCTTGATAAAGCCTTTATACTTAGATCGCTGGATTGACCGGTCTCATGGTCATGTATAATGTCTACTGGTATTTTTCTTCTTTTTTTTTGGTCCAAAATACACAATAATTTGATTAGGAGATGGATTAATCCAGATCATCTGTGTTTGGCCTGGAAGGAATTTTTCCTTCAAATCCAACCAAACACCATCACATCAAAAAATTAGTTAGATGCAACCCACTAGCAACTGATTTTAATTGTAACTCTAAAAAGTCAATATAACATACAAAATCCATGATGTTCTTATGCATCAAACATTCGCATACTGTAAGCTTAAACCAACCTTAGAATTCATAAGTTCGACCATATCCAAAACAAAAGCACCAAAAATCACAAGTTATCCAAAAAGAAAGTGAAGGAAAAAGAAAGGAAGAAAGTTCCACCAAGTCACTAATCAGGAAGCACTTTGGTCATTATGTAGACCTGCCTAACATCAGGTGGTAGGCTAAATAAGTACTCCACCTCTCCCATATTACGAGTTAATTTCCTATCCACCCTCATCCTGTCCTGTAAGCTTAAACCAGGGATTTTTTTCAACCTTTTTGTACACTTTCATCCCCATCTCTTTACCCTTTTTAATTAGATTGAATCATTGAAAGCCTCTTCCACCTGTGCAAGTCTATCCCAAGTTGTAGAAAAGTGCTAACCCACCATAGCTAGCCCATCTGAAAGCACTCTGACCAAGGGCTCATCATCGAAGTTACTCTTGGGCCTCTTATGTGATCTGTGAAGTCAATAGGTTGATGTAGTAGTTAATTGTTGCTGAATAAATGGGGATTGTTTATGTGGTTGTAAGGACATGAATTAATCTTGCATAAACTCAAGCCCATATTGTTGGGTATCTTGATCATCAAATGATTCAGCCTCCATGCCCTGGTTTACTTCCTCTCTACCAACTGCCTCCGCAGCATTTACAAGACCCTCAACTATCTCACCATTAGCTCTATCTCTCCCAAATATAACGGGCATCTCACCAAAGTGTAGGATGGGTTTATTCCTCAATCCCTTTGCATATGGATGGCTCTATATTCATGAAGTCAACAAACAAAGAGGTAAAAGAAATGTTAACAAACTGCATGGTTGTGTTGCACTTCTTTACATCATCTCATCCAAATCTGAAGCAACCAGGCCCAAGCATCTCATAGATTACCGCATATTGACTTTTAATGTGTTTTACGCGAGACTCAATGTGAGGGATTGCCTTAAGTCCACACCTTAAGAGTTTGGACTCCATGTATTTCTCTGATGTACAAGATATCCTGGCTTGAAGGGCCCGTTATCAGCTCTCCACATTCCTGTTTGGATTAACATCATTAACCCTTCTATCAACTTTCCTTTTTCTTCTCTTGTCCACAGTTTATCGGTTCTATTTGATTTCTTCTCCTCTGTCTCCCCAGCCATTTCTATTAACATGGAATAAATTAATTTAAACAATGCAAAACCACAAATAAGTCAAGTTCTTGCCCACTAGATCTATTTAAATAAAGTGAAGAATTGCTATAAACAAACTACAAATCATTGAAAAGCATAATAAAAAGGTAATGAATACAATGTCCTCGCAAGAATAAAACGTAAACATATAATAGTACAGTTGTTAAAATCATAAATTATTAGTTCATCAATTTGTTTAATGTTTAAATCGTTGCCACATTTCATTTGGTAGATTGTCTCGGAATGCATTCCACCCAATACTACTTTTTAGACATGCTATATGTTTATCAGCACCTTCTACTGCACCGTGTAAGTCTTGCTCAGCAACTATGAATTCCTCAAGTTCTAGTCCATCGGGTCAAATGGCACATTTCTCCTTATGTAGTTGTTTAGTAGGCAACAAGCAATTATGATCCTACATTGGGTTTTTGTTGGGTACCAGTTTGAGGTCCTAACTATTGATCACCTTATTTTTAGGAGACCGAATGTCCTCTTAATTATATTCTTGGTTGTGGAATGCCTCATGTTGAATAACTCAGTTGGCATGTTAGGTTGGTGCCTTTGCCCTTTTCATTTAGATAGTATCCTTTCCCCCTATATAATGCTAGGAATCCATTTCTATTAGGGTATCTAGCACTGCACAAGTAATAATGACCTAGAAATTAAGACAACATATATTAGTTAGGTCCAATTTGGAAAGAGTACAAATACAAATTTGTACAGTGTAAATACATACAAAATAATGCAAAATGCAAGGTTTTGCGCTTGACATCATGAGCCATGATGTTTAGGAAGGTTGTACATGTCCTGTGATGTCTTATGGGAGATCCAGATCTCGTAAAATGCTACTTGTTGAATGGGAATTTGGCACGACCTCGTAACAGGGAGACACGTGGACGTGACTTAGCATAAGATACAACTCAGCATGATCAGATCGGCACGTGGGTGTGACTCGACACAAGTCATAGCTCAGCATGATCAATTCGTTATAAAGCGACCTCGGATACCCTGATACCCCGAACTGAAGATACCCTGAACTGAAGCTATCCCGAACTGAGATCTCTTCGGTATCAGGCGCGACCAGGGTAAACGAAAAGCAAGTCCGCTACAGGACAAACCCAAGCAGATGGACCACCTCAGAAAGAATCCACCTTGAGACAAGCCTATCTCGGCGCAAGATCATCAGTATTGAAGCACTTCGGCATTCAAAGCAAGTCAAGTCTAAAGGACACAAGCTCAGATAGCTCTCCCCTAGGCAGCTCGCCACCAGGTAGCCCGGCACTTCATAGGCAGCTCGCTACCGAGTCAGACCAACCCCTACGTGGCAACCCCGAGGAGCTCACCACCGTACTCCGCATTTTACAGGATTATGACTCGTAACGACTATATTAGATCACCCACTCCCCGGTTCAGACGGGAGCGGGCAACCTTACCAGTTGGTGGCATTTTACCCACCTAACACACAAATAGATCCCATCACAGCGAAGATCCAGGAACCGCTTCACCAACCCACGGGGACTCCGGTATATAAAGACTTCACCCCCTAGGGGTGAAGGTATGTGTTTAATGTGTGTGTATGCGTAATCTTTGCTCTCTAACTCACTGATATCATCTTCAAACTCTCTACTACTGCTACTATGTGCTAACTTAGCCATCGGAGTGTTCCCGCCGGGTAAGCCACATCGGGATCTCTAACTCCTCTCTTGCAAGTTACCCAACCCCCGTCGTTGCTGACAGCCAGATCGTCTCCAACAATAAGCAGCCGGATTACGCCACATCACTATTATTGCTCCTTGTTCTTGACATCATGAGCCATGATGTTTAGGAAGCATGCAACCATATCAATTCTCATATGTCTAGTGCCCCTTAACTTACTTACACTTATAGATAAGTCAAAAAGCCTATGTAGCTCCTCCTGTCCATTTGTGTGTGATGTATGCAGACCCAATGTGATTCCATGACCATAGTTTTAAGGTTTGCATGCCTATTTGTAGTCCTATCCATAGGTGTCTCCACTTGGATATCATGATCACCATCATTTAATCATATTTCCATATATGACATCATCATTCTCCTAATTGCAATGACAATATTAATTAATTGAACTAAAGCAATTCCATCATCATGTCATAGTGAAGGGAAACAACAATCGCAGCCATTTGTTTCTTTTTAAGTTTATATTACGGTGGCCAAGCCATGTTTCTGCAAAACATCAATGCATTTATCTAATTTAAGACATGACAGGACATGTACAACATATAATGTCAACCACTTGAATTCAATAAACGACATCGTAATGTTGAAACAATATTAAGAAACAAACATCAATGCATTCATCTCAGTTACTCAGCCCTAATGTTCATACGATATTAATAAACAACTATCCATCGTATAGATAAAGAAAAATATTAAAAAAAAAAACATGATAGAAAACCACTCCTTCAAGGCTTCCAAGCAGCTGACTCCCTGTCATTGTCAAGATAATGCATATCCACATCCCAAGTCTTCACTCCAACACCATTACAGTGCATGATCTCGATAGGTATCCTCTTCATCCAATCCAAAACTATCTCCCTCCTCATCTCTCTCTCTCTCTTCCTTTTCTTCCCTCTCCTTATCTTCTCTCTCTTTTTCCTTCTCCCACTCTTAAATTGATCTTTGAATGGCATGTCCAATACGTAACCCCTGAATTGTCGTATGAAGGCCTTCAAAGGTTGATTCCTTGATTAGTGCCACCCGGATGTGATGGGTCAGTTCCCCCATTTCATGTCTAAGTAGTCTTAGTTCAGTAGTGTTATTATTATTATTGGTACTGCTGGTGTTACTGTTAGCTAGTCTTCAACATATCTGTGCTTGGTAAACAGAAAGATAGACAGCAGTAGCAGAAGAATAAGAAAAAATGTAAAGAAATAGAAAGGGAAGAAGGAGAAGAAAGAAAGAAAGAAGTAAAAGAAAAGGAGATGTATGAGAGAAGAAAAAAAAAATAGAAGAAGAGATTAAGATATGAGAAAATTGAGGAAAGAAAGAAAGAAAGAGTTAAAGTTAAGAGAAGAATGGTCTTCAAAGAACGGGTCGAATTTCACTATATTGAATAACTGTACGTAGCTGAATATATATACAAAATAATAAAGAATAAATTAAAAACAATTACAAGAATAGAAACAAGGAGAATAAAGAAAGGAGCTCCAGTAGGAAACTTGCTAAGATGAGAGTTTCCCTTTTGCATTGATTGATCTCTCTTTGGTAAGAGTCCTTTCTATAGTAGCTAGTTCTTCTTTGGAAAGAAGACTAGAACCTTCTTTGGTAGGAGATCTAGGGCTCTCTTTGGTAAGAGTTTTAGAGCTCTTTTTAGCAGGGAGGCTATAGCTCACTTTGGTAGGAGGGGAAGTCGACCTAGGATTGGTCAACTCCTCAATACGCCCCCTAAAGCGAAAGTGGGCAGGAAGCACTTGAAGTTTGGACGGAAGCCACTCAAATCGTTGAGAAGAGAGAGGCTTAGTGAAAATATCAGCAAGTTGATCCTGTATGGGAAGGAACCTCACGATTAGAGACTTCTTAACGATTAGATCGCGAAGAAAATGAAAATCGACCTCAATATGTTTAATACGGGCATGGAAAATTGGATGAGCTACAAGATACATGGCCCCAACATTATCACAGTAGAGAATCGGTGGAGTCTGAATTTTAAACCCTAGATCATTGAGAAGAGAATTTAGCCACAAGAGTTCGGTGGTGGCATTAGCTAGAGCTCGAAATTCAGCCTCAGTACTAGAACGAGCAATAGTGGGTTGTTTCTTATCACTCCATGAGATCAAATGAGAACCAAGGAAGATGCCATATCCGCCAGTTTAGCGTCTATCGTCAGGACAACCAGTCCAATCAATGTCTATGATGTGTAAGCCGAGAAAAATAAACCAACATCAATGGAGCCTTTCAAATATCGTAGAATACGTCTAATTGCACTCCAGTGTTCAGTTGTAGGAGCATGCAAAGACTGACAAACTTTATTAATGGCAAAGGCAACATCTGGCCGAGTAAGAGTGACGTACTAAAGGGCACCCATGATGCTCAAGTACTGAGTGGGATCAGAGAGTAACTCACCATCAAACCGAGAGAGACGAGAAGAGGTGCCCAATGAATTGGAAACCGGTCTGGCTGCAGCAAGATTAGTCTTTAGCAAGAGATCCAATATGTACTTGCGCTAAGAGAGGAACAACTCTGAGGCGTCATGGTGAGATTCAACACCAAGAAAATAATACAAAGACCCCAAATCTTTCAAAGCAAAAGTTTGAGACAAACTGCTAATAAGCTGAGAAACATGCAGAGAAGAACCAATAATAATAATATCAACGTAAACAAGAATATAGATGATTATTTGATCCTAATTGTAGATAAACAAGGAAGGATCACATTGAGAGCTACGAAAACCAAGATCATAAAGTTTATTACTTAAACGAGAAAACCAGGCCTGGGAACTTGTTTGAGGCCATATAGAGCTTTATGAAGTTTGCAAACATGATCAAGATAGTTACTATCCTCAAACCCTTTAGGTTGACACATGTAGATAGTTTCAATAATAAACCCGTTAAGGAAAACATTATGTATGTCCAATTGGCAAATGTCCCATCCACAGGATACTACTAGTGACAAAACAATGCGCATAGTTGTCAGTTTGACCACAGGGCTGAAAGTCTTAGTGAAGTCAACACCCAAAACTTGAGTGAAACCTTGAGCGATAAGATGGGCCCTGTAATGTTCAATTGAGCCATTAGGGTGTCATTTGATTTTGAAGATCCACTTGGATCCAACTACGTTCATAGATGAATCATAGGGAACCAATTCCCAAGTGTCATCATGAAGTAATGCATGAAACTCGACAGCCACAGCAGAATGCTAATAAGGGGATTTAGCAGCCTATTCATAGGAAGATGGCTCCTCTTCATGAGTAGTAAGATCATGAAGTAGAGAAAGAGGAAGAGGATGGCTAGTGGATGCCAAAACTTGAGCCGATCTGGATGCCATTGACCTTGTTGTCATAGTATGTGTGCGAGCAGGGGGGCCCACAACAGGGGTCGTGTCAAGCAATTCCTGAATAGGTCTGGTGCACCGAACTGGTAAGAGATCATCAGTGATGGAAGCTTTTTGTTCTGGTTCAAAGGAAGAAGTAGCAGATTCCTCATTAGTAGCAGACATATAAGGCAAGGAAGCAAGAGATACCTCAATAGCAGAAGCAGTAGGAGCTGGACACGTTTCAGCATTAACGATACCCAGAGAGGGGAGAGCAACCCCAGTAGGAGTAGTAGGGTTGAGAGATGGCGATGACTGTACCATTCTAGGAAAGGAATATTCATCAAAAACAACATGGCGAGTAATGATTTCCTTGCCGATGGCAGGATTGTAGAACCGATACCCTTTGTGACTTCTACTGTAGTCAATAAAGATACAAGGAGCATATCGAAAATCCATCTTGTGAAAATTATAAGGCCGAAATAGAGGAAAACATTTATAGCCAAATACTTTCAACATAGAATAATCAAGAGGTTTGCCAAATAACTTCTCATAAGGAGAGAGATTACCAAGATCCGTAGTGGGTAGTCGATTGATAAGAAAGACTGCAGTTTCAGCAACATCAGTCCAGAAGGACTAAGGGAGAGAAAAGGATGCCAGTAGAGATAAGGTGGACTCAATGATGTGACGGCGTTTGCATTCAGCACTGCCATTCTGTTCATATGTGTGTGGATAGATGAGACGGTGAGTAATACTAGCATTATCAAGATAACAGGAGAAAGCGAAATTCACTACCCCAATCACTCTGAAACATCTTGATTTTTGTAGAGAAAAGATTCTCAACATGATTCTTGAATTTAAGAAACATATTAAACACATCCGATTTTCTCTCAAGAGGAAAAATCCATGAAATTTTTGAACGGTGGGCTTTGCCCATCTGACAATACTGACTCAAGAGGGGAAGAAAAAACTGTGTTTGAAGACGATAAACTTAAACGGTGGGCTTTGCCCATCTGACAAGCTTCACACACAAAAGGATGACTAAAGGAACCAGAACAAGGTAAACCAAATTTAGAAATAATGTTTTTCACAACTCTTAAGGAGGCATGATCAAGTCGTTGATGCCATTCTACCAAGGAGGTTTTCTCTCCAACACAAGCTTCCAAGTTTTCTGTCCTTTGTTGAACTGCTCCAGGAAACTGATAGAGTCCATCTCTATTGGGTCATCTGAGTAAAATTCCCCCCGTATGGTCCTTCAAGACAAAGAAATCCAGATGAAATTCAAAAATTAGATTATTATCCTTGGTAAATTTACTTATAGAGAGCAAATTTTTGGTAAGAGAGGGAACATAAAAAATATTCTTCAAGGCAAACTGATTATCATTGCAAACTAATGAAGTCGACCCTATATTATTTATAGTCAAACATGTATCATTACCAATCTTGACTTGATCAAAACCTTGGTATTCAGATCGAACTTGTAAGTTGTCAACATTCGGTGTCATATGATGGGTGGCACCAGTGTCTAGATACCAAATTGGATCAAATCCAGATCCAGCCGTAGAGCCATTGTGAGGAACACCACTATGAAAGGCTATGGGATCTACTGGATGCAAACTGCTTTCTCCTTGATATGATAAATCAAACCGTTTGTAACACTTTAGTGCACCCCATGGCCTGGTTTGTTACACAGTTGATAGAAAATGTTATTTCCTTTGTCGTGGCCTTGCCCACTACCTGAGGGCTGACCTCCATGCCCCCTTCCTCTACCACGATTGTTGCTGCCCCTATTTTGATTATGGGAATTCTAAGGGGTTTGAAAATTGTTAATAGTATTTTTATTATTCATGGCAACATTCGCATTAGGATTTTCACTAGACAAATTATGCTGCAAAAGCCAGGATTCATCGCTCAAAAGTAATTCAAGGGCATCACTAATATTGAGTTGATCTGCATCAACTCAATTTATGATGGTAGTAATAAGAGATTCATACTCACTTCCCAAACTAGATAAAACGTATAGAACCAGATCTTCTTTTGCTACTAGTTTTGAAACTGCAGAAAGATTATCTACAATGGTTTTGGCCTTCTAGACGTAGTCACTGATGGAGAGATTTTCTTTCTTCAGATTTTGAAGTTGGCACCTCAATTGTAGCACCCTAGATCGAGAATGAGAGGAGAACGATCTTTCCAGAGCACTCCAAACTTCAGTAGTAGTGGAATGACCTACGACTTGCACTAGGACTCCTTCAGTAAGAGAGGCAACGAGCCAGTTAAGGACCAGCTGATCTAACTGCACCTAGGTAATGAAGTCTGGATTTAGAATCTGCCTACTGTTACCATTGGGATCTGATATTTCTGCTGGAGGAGGCTTGGTCGATCCATCAACTAATCCCATGAATTTGTGAGCTCGAAGTACTGGAAGCCACTGAGCTTTCTAGAGAAGAAAATTATCTCCATTAAGTTTGATGGTAAGATAACGAGAGATGTTGGGAATCAAATTGATGCTCATGGGTATAAAAGTAGTTTAGGAGAGGGTTGAGCTCGAGCTCATTGCTTCAGAAGCAACAAAGGTATTGCAAGCCATAGGCTCTGATACCAAGTTAAAGTTAAGAGAAGAATGGTCTTCAAAGCATGGGTCAAATTTCACTATATTGAATAACTATAAATAGTTGAATATATATACAAAATAATAAAGAATAAATTAGAAACAATTACAAGAATAGAAATAGGGAAAATAAGGAAAGGAGCTCCAGTAGGAAACTTGCTAAGATGAGAATTTCCTTTTTGCATTGATTGATCTCTCTTTGGTAAGAGTCATTTGTATAGTAGTTGGTTCTTCCTTGGTAAGAAGACTAAAGCCTTCTTTGGTAGGAGATCTAGGGCTCTCTTTGGTAAGAGTTCTAAAGCTCTTTTTAGCAAGGAGGTTAGAACTCTCTTAAGAGATGAGAAAATGGAGGAAAGAAAGAAAGAAAGAAGAAGAAAAATGTCTTCTCTTCTATATATACAAACACAGAAAATTTAGCATGGCTTCGTAAAGTTAGCTCAGACAATGGTAGTTCAATTTTGGTAAGATGAACTTGGGTCAAGTTGGGTTTTTACTAGCATTTAGGAAACAAGAAAAATGATTTGTAGAAACAGAATTAACATTATAAGGTTAGCCCTAAAATTTGGGAGGAAAAAAAAAACTTATTTGTATAGACAGAACTATTTGTTCGAACCCACTATTTGTATAGACAGAAATATTTAATGGGCCTCTCCCATAACCTGGCAGTTGTACTTGGAGTTATTCAAACTAATTTGGACAACCTGTTATAATGGTCTACCACAATGAGACTTGTACAACCTATTTTTTGCCATTAATGATTAGTATGTATTTCATAACAAATTGTATAAACATCTAACCATATTTGTGAAAATAAATTGGATGAGCATTTAATTACATTTTTAAAAATAAATTAGATGAGCATCTACTTACAAAGTAACTAGATATTTTGATCACCTCAATACTAAGAGACAAGTAAATTTTATCAAACTGAGACTTGGCCTTGGGTTAGTTTAGCAATCTTACAAGGCTTATTTGACGGTTTAGCAATCCTTGCCAATGTAGAAAAAAATCCACCATCAAATAATGACTTCAAATATTCTTTAGTCATGGCTTTACACCAACGGGGTGCTTTGCGCTTCAGCATTCCTAGATGCATGGTTCAATTACATCTTCATCGTGTTGCGCAAGTAGAACACTAGGAAGGGGATATTTCATCGCAAGTTGGGTGTGTGACGGTAGACGGGTAGAGTACCGTCCATGGATCTGCCATATTATATTACTATGCTATCGATGACCAAGAGATGGTGGAGGAGTCGGCTGTGTATTATCCAACAACTCCTGGATTAATTGTGTGCCTCGCGGAGACAGCGGTAGCAGTGGACAGTTGGACACCGCAGGAGTTAAATAGGAGGGAGGGTTGATGTCGTTGGTCGGCCTAGAACAAAAAGAAAGAGATGTGTCGATGTTATTGTCAGTCATTACAAGTTGAGGCACCGAACCAATTGTGTTGGTGTTAACCCCAGACGAGACAGGTATAGAGGAGGTTTGTACAAACACATCTTTGTCAACAAAAGAATTAGCTGAAGTAAAGTAACATCTGAAGACTGAAGCGGATGGAATTCTAAGAAAAATGGTCTCATCGAATACCACACATGTCCACAAACATATTTTCCCGGAGGAGGGTAGTAATAGCTGTACTGTTTATGTTGATTGCTATACCCCAAGATATACCTCATTGGGCAATAACTGAATTTATTGTTATTATATGTTCTGAGAAATGGATGATAAACACAGCCAAAAGCATTCAAGAACCTATAATTTGAGCATCTTCAAACAATCTCATAAGGAAGTAGTGTTTAATCGAAAACACCACAGTGAGGGCTGCATCTACCTTAAAAAATTTCTATGATGTATGGCTTGCCCTCTTAAGTGTGAGGCCATGAGGGCAAGCAAGTCTGAGTGATACCATGGTAATCAAGAATTTTGGAGGTTTCTGCACTCCCACCCCATTCTAACTAAAACCTTTTTATTTTAGTATTGAACAAAACCTCCACATGCCTTTTAAATTTGACAAAAAATATCAAAAACTTCTAGCTTTTTGCACATAAGAAATAACTAAGAAAACTTGTTAAAATTGTCAACAAAAAGAACATAATATCAAAAAACCATTTATTGATACTACAAGTGTCGGACCCCAAATGTCTAAAGACACTAAATCCAAGGGACTTTTTTGACTCAAAATTTGATAGTGGGAAGGGTAACTAATAGGATCAATGTGTTTCCCACTTCGAGCGTGAGGTGAGCTCCAGAAAATTTGAGAGAGAGAAGAGAGATTGGGTGAATTTCTTCTTGTTTCCATCCTTCCCCTACACCTTCTACTTATAACAAAGCCTCAACCAAATTCGGTTATAATTAACAAAAAGGACAAAAGATAACAAACTCCTAACAGACTATAACAAACTTATAACAGATGATTAAGAGATTATTCTTTGAATCGTGCAGGTTTGATGATTGCTCTCTTGGGTCGTTGCAACCTGAATTCTTATCACTGTCATCTCCTACGAATTGGACCTTGTCCTCAAGGTCAAAACCTGGAAACTAGCCCACTTGATCAAGACTTGGGGCTGCCAGTGATGATTGACCCTGATGCGTTGAAAATCCAAGACTTCTTTGGGAGCATAAAGGGGATAAGCATCATTCAACAATGGTGGAAGAGGCATGGAGGTAGCAATAGCAGGATCAGGGCACCATTTAAGCACAAAGATACGAAATACTAGATGAATCCTTGCTGAAACAGGTAATTGCAATCAATATGCCATAGGGCCAACTTTCTCTATTATCAAGAAGGGACCAAAATAACATTTGGAGAGTTTATGAGAAGCTCAAGTAGCCACAGAAGACTGCCTATAAGGCTGGAGTTTGACATAGACCCATGTTCCTATAGGAAACTCCTTGTCACACCTATGCTTATCAAGCTGATTTTTCATGCGAAGCCTTGCTCACTGCAATTGTTCCTTCAACTATAGGAGTATAGTGTTGTGTTGTTCTAATTGCTCATCCAGTGCTGCTACAGAAGTTCTCTCAGATACAAAATCAAGCAAGGATGGTGGTGTCCTGCAGTATAGAGCTTGAAAGGGTGTCACCGCCCAAGGAAGAAATTTAAGTCATAATTTTGGTTGTTCGCTCACGAAGCAACGTAAATATGTTTCCAAGCAACGATTCAAAACCTCAGTTTAGCCATCCATTTGAGGATGGTAAGCACTACTGAAATTGAGGGAGGTGCCTTGTAATTTGAAAAGCTCCCGCCAAAACAAACTAACAAAAATCTTGTCCCTATCACTCACAATTGATCTAGGGAACCTAGGAAGTCTAGCAACCTCTTGCACAAATAGTTCAGCTAGTTGTGGCGGGGAAATAGAGGGAGGAAGGGCACAAAAATGTATATATTTTGTGAGGTGATCTACCATCACCCAGGTTGCAGTCTTACCTTGAGAAGGATGCAGCCCTTGAATAAAATCCATGGCTATATCTTCCCAAACCTGAGATGGAATGGGAAGAGATGAATGGTAGCAAGCAATCATAGAGTTCGAGGTGAATCACTTCTATAAAGTGCATGAAAAGAAATCTTTGGTGAGGGAACTAAAGATTCACCCATCAGGGTACCATCTAATGGTCCATAATTAGGAGGGCCATCATCATCGTCAGTCAACAACAGGAGTAATTGGGGGTTTTTGCACCGGTGGCCTGGACGGAACTTTTTGCTAGAGTTAAAGCACAATCCCTGGGCATGTCATACCTGTTGTTCTATTGGAGTTAAATGGCGGATGTTGGGTGGTAATTTCGGTGATGGGGGAGGGAGGGAGAGCAGAGTGGTTTAGGGCTAGAAGGTGGTAAGAGGGTGATCCAAGGAGGTGGAGGGTAAGGAACGGTGGCGGTGGGGTGGATGGTTTGAGGTCTGAAAGAAGAGGGAGTGCGGAAAGTGGCAAGTTTATCCTCCACAAGCTTGGCTTGGCTGATGGCAGAGGAAATGGTAGATGGTTTCACGATGGCTAATTTGTGTTGGATGTCAGGTTTGAGGCCCGAAATGAAATAGTTGAGGATGGTTTCAGGGGTGCGGTCGTCAACACGATTGCATATCATTTCGAATTGCGATTGATAATCGATGATGGGAGAGGTTTATTGCAATTTGAACAGGGTAGCTTGGTGGTTAACGAAGGAGGGTGGTCCAAACCTTTCTTCGATGGCGGAGGTGAGGTGTGCCCAAGCAGACAATTGTTGGTTCCAATGCATCCACTAGAACCAGCTCAATGCTTGTCCAGTCATGTAGAAGGAGGCTATATCCAGTTGTTGCTCATCAGGTGTGCGGTGAAAATTGAAATACCGCTCAGCCTGGAATATCCAATCATGTGGATTTGTGCCGTCAAAATGAGAGATCTCACAGCAAAGGTGACGAACAATGATGGTCAGAGATGAAGACGAAGCGACTGGTGAGGACGGAAGTGGTGAAGCGACACCAATGGGTGTCTTATCTATGCGGAGGAGGGTCATATGATGGACTAGCTCACTGAGGGTGGATTGCATCACAGGAAGTGCGCAGATCATCAATGGCTTCCTCTAGTCTGGTTTGGTGGTGGGTGTGAACACCGGTGGTGGTGTAGTCGGCCATGGGGAGGAATGAGAAAGCAATGGAAGCACCAAAATGATAGGATCAACGTGTTCCCCACTTCGAGCGTGAGGTGAGCTCCTGAAAAATTGAGAGAGAAAAGAGAGATTGGGTGAATTATTCTCTAAATCATGCGGGTTTGATGATTGCTTTCTTGGGTCGTAGCAATATTGACTGACCAGCCCCTGAATTCTTATTAGTAACCTGTGACCATTCCGCAATTGACAGGGTTCACACTCATTGACTCCTAAATTGGCCTACATAAGGTAAACCAAACATAGATAGAATTTGCCTCACCACACAAAGAGTTGGATGTCCACGTGGTCAGTGCCGATTTTCAATTGTGACACAGTCACCAAACATTGTTGTAGGATGTTTATTCATAGTGGTTATTCTACCCAAAAAGTAAATATAATCCATCTCCACTAGGTTTTTGTAGAATTTTCTCCCCATGTAATCCTTTGAGAGAAAGAAGCCCTAGTGAAACTCATGCTAATAGATAATAAATTTTTGGTAATATAAGAAACATGAGAAATATCATTTAAATAGAACTCAGAATTAGGCAAATAAAGTAGAAGATCCAACATGAATAATTTATAAATCTGAATTGTTACTAACCCTCACTTGATCACAACAACTATACTATGAGTGATTGAAGATTTTCCAATTCTAGTCATGTGATGTATTTCTCTAGCGTCTAGATACTAGGTCAGATCAAAGGTGGAAGATATGCTGATATGAAAAGTTGAGGGATCAGTAACTATGGTCAAAGCAGCATCTACATTTTGGGGCATCATGTCCTTCTTTGTTACATGGTTAGCACATTGCAGAAGAATAGGCTTAAGCCACGACCCCTTCTTGACCATGACAAAAATTATTAATTAATTGTGGTTCTGCTGATAATCTTTTATTTTTTTAAAACTTGCAATATTTGTTGATAGTGGTGTGAAGTCAGGGATGGGACTTTTTTGTTCAAGCCGAGATTAGCTTCAGTCAGTGCAATGCCCGTTCTAACAGCTTTTACAGCCTTGCATAGGGAACCTCTACATACTAATGAGCTTTATTTCATAGTGAGATATAAAAGGCTGCATTAGTATATAGAAATTCCCGATGCAAGACTGCAAGAAAGTGTTTAAACGGTGTGAGCATACACTTGCATTGACTGAAGCCAAATTTGTTCAAACCAAGCTTCATGATTTAAAGAGAATGCCAAGAAAATATACAACGTCAGAGCGGTTTGTGATAGTGGTCACAACTGATTCATATTCAAGTCCTAGACCACAGAAAATATACATACCTATATCTTCATGTGAGATGGGTTCAGCAACAATACATAAATTATCTGCAATTGATTTAGCTTTGTGAACATATTCACTAATTGTCATCATACCTTTTCTCAAGACACTAACAAAAAGGTTGCGATTTTACTCATTTTCGATCTATTACTGATCTTCACACTTTTAGAGTCCTTGAAGCTGATGAAGACATCAAACAATTCAATTGAATAAAATCCAAGAAATTGAATTGGAGGGCCTTCATGTCAAGCAATCCCATGTTTACTTCATTTACATTCACCCATGAATGGAAAAAGCATTCGAAGACAAGTTAATATCGTTTCATGGGTTAGCTTAGCAATTAACCGGTGCACCTTGCATCTAAAAGTGCAACTCAGATGAAATATTGGAACAACCCATGTTTGTATTCCGAAGAGCGTGAAGTTAAAATCCAACAATTTCAAGAACCCAAACCATAATCTGCTAACTACATGTATAGGCATTCACATATGATATGATCTTCATTTGCCAACACCCAAGTCAATGAAGTTCTTTCAAAGGTTTTCTTTTCTTTTCAAGTTAATCTATGTGCTAGGTAGAATTATGAGATTGGGAAATGGGGATTTTCATATTGATATTGGTGTAGATTTTTTATTCAAATAGAACTAAGAATTTGGCAAACAAGGAATCTCATGTTAATGGGTAATTTGATCTAAAACCTGATTGTTTCTTTAAATTCATTTCTCATACTGAGTTATTCCTTCCTCAGTCTTCATTCCCTATATAACTTATATTTTAAATAGAATCAAGAGATGGGCAAATGAAGAAAGAGTTGGTCCTCTCAGTGACGGTCGACAAGACTACTACTTAAAATAGAGTTCGAAGATGCATAGTGGCTGTCTTCTTCTCCTTAGGTGACGTTTGAAGATGTAGAGGTGGTTGTCTTCTTCTCCTCAAGCGATTTAATTTCCATTTCTCTGATGGTGGTTGTCTTCTTCTCCTCAGGCAACATTCAAAAATGCAGTGATGTTCATCTTTTATTACAGAGTGTTGAACGATAAAATAAGCTATATGAATGATGAAAGTATAGGGATGTGCATCTACCTTAAAATTGGTTGGATGTTGAGGATATATTACAAGACAAAGGAGGACATGACATTACACCTAATATTTCATCTAAAGTAGATGATGAAAATCAAGAATATGATTAGATGAAGATGTAGGTGAAGGTGGAACTTGAAGAAAAATGATGAAGTCAATATTTTTATATTTTTTGTGTACTCAATATTTCAATTATTGTATTTTTTCATTTTATTTAAATTAGTTGTTATTTTTTCAAAAGTGTAATTTTTATTTCCAATTTATAAATATATTATATCTTTATATTTTATTCAATTTTCTATATTCCATTCATCCATTGACCATTGTATTGTTCAAATTCAAGAAATAAAATTTCTATTTTTTTTAATTTGTTGTCCATTTTGTATTTTGTTAAGTATTTAAATTTTTTTTCATTTCTTTGTTAGATTTTTTATTTTCCAATTTATTCCCAAAGATCAAAGGAATTAAGGAAAGTGAAGTATTTTAGTTTTAGTGTTTACTTAGCAAAAATAAAAAAAAAAAAAAAAAAAAACAGTTTGGCTCACTTCAACCTAGGCCCAAGGCCCGGCCCGTAGCCTAGCTTGACATGGGCTAGGCCCACGGCATGGCTTATAGCCCGCCTGGACTAGGCCCATAGCACGGACCCGCATGGGCTCGGGCCGTAGGTCGTGCCGGGCCAACCCCCCGAAGTATTCCAAGGGAGGGAAGCACGACTGACCCCGTTAAGTATTCAAGGGGAGGGAAGCACAACCGACCCCCCAAAGTATCCCTATTTTCCATAAAAATAGGGCCATGATTTATTAAGATTTGGTTATCCAAATCAAACAATATTTATATCTATAGATGTGATTTCAAGCAAAGAGAGGGGAATAATGGGAATTCGATGTTTCCTATATATTCATGGTATTTTCCATTATTGTTAAATAATTTATTCTTAAATAATCTATTGTTAAATAATCCATTAGTTATGAAAATTATTAAAAATTTCTGGAAAATTTTATACCAAAACTTAGGAAATAATTATTTCAGAAATAATCCATTATTTAACAAATATTAAATAATTAAATAATCTACCAAAAATTAATTAACAATCCATTATTTAATATTTTTTTGTTATTAATAAACGTTCAAAATTTTAATGTCTAGAGTAATTTACATTAATCATTGCAATTTAATAAAATTTCATTAAATTTTTACAAGAATAATTTATTGATAAAAGATATTACTAATTAGAGTAATTTACTAATTTCTATAAAATCAATAATTATAGCTAATAATTATCAAATAATTTAAGGAAACTCTTTAACTAATACACCATAATTATTTTTTTAATTAAATAATTAAAAATTAAGAAATTTATCTATGAAAAAATATTCTCCAAATATATTAAATAATAACCCATTATTATTATTATTATTATTATTATTATTATTATTATTATTATTATTATTATTATTATTATTATTATTATTATTATTATTATTATTATTATTATTATTATTATTATTATTATTATTATTATTATTATTATTATTATTATTATTATTATTATTATTATTATTATTCAACTAAATAATTATTAAAATATTTAGGAAAATTAAATTAGGAAACAAATCTATCAGAAATCATTTCATAATTATTTAATAACAATCCATTATTATTATTTAATTAAATAATTATTAAATAAATTAGAAAAAAATATTTAGTCTATCCACACCAATCTAGACCACTTGATTGGCTTCGATCATACTTGGTTTTACATTAATTAATAACAAATGGTTTACTTTTAATTAAAAACAATGTAATTTACTATAATTACATTAATTTACTTTGATTAATAATAAATAATTTAGGATTAAAAAGTAAATAATTTACATTAATTTATTGTTATTGTAAATAATTAATTTACTATACATTACTACTAATCAATAGCAATTGTAATATTTTTTATAAATTATTATAAAATATTGTAATTTATTGTTATTTAATTTACTATTTGTTAATAGGTTATAAAAAAATTATTAGAATTATAGGGATGGCAATTTTCCCTCTAAAACTAGAGCCCTACCCTACCTCATCCTGAATATGACAAGTTTTCTCAAATCTTAACTGGGATGGGGTAGAGATGGAGTGGAGATGGGAAAAATATTTTTGCACCAAATTAGGGATGGGATTTGCATATTATTCATTGAACCCAATGGTAAACTAGTAAAGTATCTATAGATTTAATATTGATTTTTAAAATATATCTAAGTTTTCCTCATATTCTTATAATCCTAGGATCCCATAATTTCATTTATAAAATACCCTCAAATTCCCATAATCCTATTTGTAAAATATCCATAAATTAGATTTTTTTTAGGTGGTTGCTTCAAGGTAAGGAAAATTTGGGGATTTCCCATCCTCGATGGGGAATGGGTACCTCGCCCTGAACCCACTTCACCACTAGGGTTGGGACGGGGATGGAGTATAGTGTCTTGACTTATGGGGGCAAGGGACAATAAGGGGTGTCCCATCCAATGCATCGCATGCCCCCCGCTAGTAAACTAATAAAGTCGACAAAAAAATTGTTCTTAACCATTCAGAAATCAGAAAAATAATCTAACTGCCAAAGGATTCATGGACAGTCCTCTTCTAGTAGTGGCAACAAGATTTTCTTACTATAAAATAATTGTGGAAAGGGATTAAGTATCTATATCAATACTATGTATAAATGTGTGGATGCAAATGAATTTTTTGGACTAAAATTATCCTTTATTTATTTGTCTAAGAAAGGGTATAAAAGGCGTCTTATTATAATTTTAATGGCTACTAAAATGCCCATATTTGTGTATTTAGTCCATCTCTAATTATAAGGGTTTAAAATGTAACTTCAATTATTATTTTTAACATCGTTTAATCCCCTCTCATTAACTCTTATACTTAAGGCATTAACTCCCATTTTGTATTATTAAATCCTATATTTACATTATTTTTACCAATAAATGCTACTAATTAGATCTATGTCAATATTTTTAACAATATAAACCTATATATTTTGAAACTAACTCAAAAACAATACAATTTTTTATCCAAGTGGTGGTTAAGAAATTCAATCATCCAGATCAAATTGATTAGCCTATGAAATCATAGTTAGGTAATAAAATTTTTAAAATAGAAATAAATTTAAATTTTTTTAAAAATTAGACACATTAATGATATTTTTATTAATAAAATTAAAAAAATAAGTATAACAAACAAGATTTATCTTTATTAATGATGAATATGATATACATAATTTAAAAATGACCAAAAATGAAATTATTTTACTATTTCACAAAGATCAATAGTTCAACTTTTGGATTAATGTATTAACCATGAATGTCATAAATAAATAATAAAATTAATAAAACATAAAATACAAAAATGAAAAATACATAAATTTTTCAAAAAAAACATTAAGGCACATGTATAATATAGCATATTTATCATATTAAGCAAAAAGTGTGGCATATCAAAATTATTTTTACATACAAAAATACAAAAGAATTATAAAAAAAATTGAACACATTTATAATTCCATATTTACACTACTACCAAGGTTCAAAATTCTGTTACGTATCGGCCAATACGTATCGTATCTTTGAGGTTCCAGCAAGGGGAACGGTACCAAATCTTTAGTACCATTCTTTTTCACTGTTTCGGAAACCTATTGTGTCCGTATTGATAACGTTTCAGTGAGTATCGGCCTATTTCAGTATTGTATCGGCCAATACGCAACTAATACGGTAGTGTACCGGCCGAGACAGTGCAATTTTACTATTGCGGAAAACCAAAAAAAAACTTCATTCGAAAGAGGGCTTCTAAACCCATTTTAAAAGCCCTCTTTCTTCCCAAAACCCTCTAGAAACCTTCATAACATTCTTGGAGATTGAAACCCAGCCAAAACCCACCAAAGCATCCATAAATTTCCAAGATCCAACAAGTTTTTCAAAATTGTTAAAAAATGAGCGAAAATATGTGTGTGTTTTCAATTTTTTTACAATCTCGGCCAATGTTTTTTGTGTTTTTTTAGTTTAATTGCTTAGAAACATCTTTGTGTATGTTGATATGTTATTCTTGTGCAAAAAATCCTATTTATTTTGCTCCTATATGTATATCTTTGTGAATATTTGAAATTTTTCTAGATTATTAAAAATCTGAAAGAAATGAAAATTTTTGGTTTTTTTTTTTGTGATATACCTCTAAATATTGATTATGTTGTAGATTTATGGATGATCCATCATGTCCATAGATCAAATTAAATTTCTTCTAAATAATTGATTTTTTTATTTTTTATTTTTAGAATAATATATAACATATAGATAATTTCTTCAGTTTTTTGAGATCTAACCCTATAGGTTGAGTATGTTGTAGAGCTAAGAATGACATCAATATATTGAAATGTCATATGAAAATTTTAATTTGCTTTCTATTTTTATTTTTAGATTATAAATATTTATTTAATTCTCTAATTTTTTGCTATGATAAAATGATAATAATAAATATTTACAATAAATATATGGATGATCTATTATGTTCATAAACCCATTCAATTTTTCTGTTACATATTTACTTTTTAAATTTTAGTTTAATTTTTAGAATAAAAAATGTAAAATAATTATTTCAATAAAAATAAATAATTATTTAGTTTTTAGAATGAAATATGCAAAATAAATATTTCATCTATTATGTCCATAAATTCATTCAAAATTTCTGTTACATATTTACTTTTTTTAATTTTAATTTAATTTTTAGAATAAAAGATAATAATAATTATTTGAATAAAAATAAATAATTATTTAGTTTTTAGAATAAAACATGCAAAATAATTATTAATTTTAGAATAAAAATAATAGATGCCCATTAAGCCATTCAAAAAAAAATATTTGTTTTTTTTAGAATAAAACATGCAAAATAATTATTTAAAAAATACAGAAAAATGTTTGATTCAATAATTAAAATTTTACATAATTATTTGATTCAATGATTGTTAATTGCTTAAATGGATTAGATAACACTTGGGAAAATGTTTAAAACCGTTAAAAAGATTTTTTAGTATTTAAAAAATACAAAATAAAAGACATTGAAATACTTCACATGATAATCTATAATTTGAATGTGAATATAATTGTGGCCTCAAAAATATGAAAACAGTTATTATTTGTTTAATTGGATATTTGTATTAGATAATAATTGAAAAAATATTTAAAAAATAAAATTTTTCATAATAACAATTGAAAATTAATGTACTAACACATTAACACTTAAAATTGGATAATTTATATAATAATTGAACTTTTATGTGATTCATGACTTCATGTAAAGTTTTAACTTTTAAACATCATAATGGGATTCAAATGTTGAATTTGTAAATTATAATAGATTTAAAATTTGAAGTTGGAACTTGGAAGATTGGAACTGAATTACGTATTTTATTAAATAGATTGCTTTTGTTCTTGTTTGTTGATTACAATATGTTTTTTTTTTTATAAAAACCCATTAAAACACATGATTTTTATGTATAAATAGCTCATTTAAGTCTTATATTTAGTGATATTGATGTTTATTTATGATTTATTAGAGTATTTACATGTGTTTTCATGCGTATCTTATGTTTTCGTCCGTATCCATGTGTATCCAAGGCGTATCCCGATACGTCTCTTAAATTTGCCCTTCCAATACGCATAGCGTTTCCGATACTTTGAACCTTGACTACTACTAAAAATATGAATAAGATTTTGAAACTTTCTTTTGACTAAAATAATCTTTTTTTTAATTTAGTCCCTATTTAATTGTGAGGTTTAAATTGTAAATTGACATACTACTTTTCACCTCGTTTAGTTCCCTTTTAAATACATTTTTTTTATAAATGAACAAAAAAAGATCACCAAAATGACAAAACATTACAATCCAAACCCCCTAGTCCGATTGCAGGAGTGTTTCTTACTTACTCAAACCCCCTAGTTCGAAATCTGATATTTCTGCTAGGGTTTTCTCCTCTTTCTTCTTGATTAAGAAATCTCCCAATATTTTGGGAGTTATCCCAATCCAAATCAGTATTTGGATAGATATTAATCTTAATCCTATCTGCAGATTAAGTTAGTTAACTCCTGATCTTATCAGGAGGTTACCAGATTCAAATCTAATTTGAATTTGGTCTCTTAGAATGGATAAGGTCAAAGACACAATCCTTTTACTAACACTAATCTCAGATTCGCCCTATGAACTGGTGATCATATCAGCCCAGTTCGAAATGGGCTTTTGGCCCATTAATGTTCAGTGTTTAACTAGTTTCCAACCTGCTGCCCAGTTGGGCTTCTTTGTATGGTGTGGGACCCAAGCATTGATCTACACACCAGCCACATGGGTTCGGCCCAGCCTTTATTACAAGGCCCAACCGAATTCACTGAAAAACTCAGTGACCCCCTTGAGCCCATCACATGGACCCTATGGGCCCAACACTTACATTAAGTGGTCCATGGGCCAATCCATCTTATAAAAACCCAGGGACTATGGCAGGTGCAAGATTAGCCCATCAGGTATTATCCTAAATGGTCTTACACTTAATCTCTCAGCCCTTAATGATCAAGCACTACCCGACAAGAGAATACCTCTCTCTCGACTACAAGGAACAGTGCTGCACTCTCTACTCACATGGATCCCAGGAATTAAAACCTTTTGCAAATCTTTTGAAACTGTACATAACAAAATTTAACGATTGAAATCAACTACCGGTAGTTTGGTTTCCATCAGAGAGAGTGTAGTACCGATCATTACCATTGTTCAACAAAGGGGCTGATCCTGTCACTATGACCACTCACTCAGATGAATTCTCAGACTGCCCCAACATGTCCAGGTTTTGACCCCCACTAAGGATCTCACTGATTGATACATCAAAGACAGCCCGATCCGACACCTAGTGATGTGTCATAATCGAGTCTAGGGGTCAGGTGTAACTTTCCAGTTTTGCCCATATGTCTCCAAGGTCTAGGGCAATACTGGAAATTTGGTCTGGTTCAAGGGTTCAAGCAATCTCATACTGCATGTGCCTTGGGTCTTACCCTGATGGCCGAAACAAGCCATCCCAACACTTGGTGGAACACCAGTATCAGCTTTGGCATGATAAACCTCCCCAGACTTATCCAATGGTTATGAACATTTAAAACTAACACAAATTTCTATAAGTGTTTAGTTTTAGGGTTTTACACAGAATTATACCAAACAACATGAATCAAACATGCACTTTAATTTATTTCCACTAAATAACAAAAGTACATCAAATCCGATTGAAGCTAAGGGCATACAAGACTATCTAACAATTTTTTGTAACCATTTTACCCATTTTGTCTATTTTAAAAGAAAGAAAGGGGAATATGGGTTATGAAACTGAATAGGTGATCGTTGAATGGGGGAGCAGGAGTTTCAATAGTTGATCAGTGTCTGATTTCATAACCCTTCATCCACTTTCCTTCTTCTAACGCTCTGGCAAAATGGGTCAAATGGTCAAAAAAAATATCATAAAAGGTAATTTTTCCATTTTAAAATTATTTAATGCACACTTATTAGACACAATCTTAAAGTTCAAGATACTACAAAAACATGTTTTAAAATTTGGGGACTGGCTTAACACAACCCCCAAAGTTTAGGATACTGTTAAGAAATTTTTCCTTTTTTTATTCTTGAAACGAAAGCTGAAATTCAAGAGTAACCATCGAATTTTGTTTTGTTGTTGGCTCGTTTTTTCACAATGCAGATTTTGTTTACGTTTATGTAATTTTCCTTCAGCTCTATTTAAAAATGGAAAAGGAAAACAATGAACAATCTACCTTTGTTTCATATAATATTGGATAGATTATTGCAGCCCTCCAGTACTATAGGGTTAGTGTTAAATATATTCCTCAACCCTAACTTTGCAACAAAAAAACCTATTATTTTAAAAAAGCATACCTTCAATTATTTAAAAAAATTCTAAATCCCCAAATTTTTCTTTTCTTATTTGGATCTATTGTGCAAAGACTGATAGTGGTTCGTTCTTTCTTTTCTGGCGAAGGCAAAGAAACATATGCAAAAGGAGATTTTTCTCACCGGAGATTTTTCCTTCTCCATCAATAATTTAATAAAGCTTCTTGTTTCTCACAAGAAGCAATGGAGGCCGTAACAAACTTTGGTTTGTTTTTGGGAGAATGACTGTTCAGCCCACTTCAGAATTCTTAGTTCCACCGTATAGGTGGTATGAATCCTGATCGTAGATTGATGTTAAATTCACATGCAGGATGCGATTTATAGGGTAGAGGCTACTAATAGACTATGGGGGACTGTAATTTCAGAATTCTATATTGGATTCCAGTATACTTCTCCATTTGTTTTTCTTTATTGGTAGCAGTGAAAAGATGCTTTGGTTTATTCTTTCTTCTCCATTAATAGCGAAAAAAAAAAGCAATTTACTTTCTCGCCCAGAGAGGGTATTTTGGCAATTTAATATCTTTATTAGAGTATTTGTCATAAAATTAAAAAATTAGAAGGGCTTTTATGGCAAATGAAAGTTTAGGGAAGGGTCCCTGTATAATTTATGGCTAGCGTGCATGTCATTATCACCTCCACGGCCCATTCACCATGATCTAACCTGTAATTCTGTAAATAGACGTCCGGTATTTCCTTTTAAACGATTTTTATTTGTTTTTTTCTTTTCTTTCTTTCTGCTATACAAGTGAATGCATTCGTTAGAAACAAAAGAAACTACAGATAGACGACCCAGGTAGAGAAACACTCCAAACGACAAATGATGAAAGCCGGATGTTGGACGATGGATATCCATGTTGGTGTGTTGCTGAAGGTGGGTATTCTGAAATCATGTATTTTGTGCTTCTTCTGGGTTCTTGGGAGGAATGAGTAGAATTTTAGAGGGAAGTAAGGTTTTAGATAAAAAGTTCTTTTTTTGTTATCCCTTGGAGAAAAGTGTAATTGTCCTTGTTGTACTACATTCGGTAGAATACATAAAAGATATCAAATTAAATTGTTGTCCTCCTTCCTCTCGTAGATGGGTGGTTAGTCATTAACCCGTTGCCCCCTTAGAGCACGCCCCACATGCACATCTTAACCGTTCATTAGCTAGGGGTGATAAAAAAACCAAAAAATTGAATCAATCGAAAAAACCATCTGAAATCAAATCGAAAAATCAGTTAATCAAGCCATTTGATTCGGTTTTGATTTGGTATTTTTAAAAAATTGAAGGTATTACTTTGGTTTCAATTGACCAATATAGAAAATCGACGGTTAACTGACTCGATTGATATATATTTCTATATATTTATATACATTATATATATTATATATATTTTTTATATATTATAAATTAATAAATATGCATTATATATAGCAGTGGCAATTGGGTGGGTTGGATTGGGTTTGGTTTGGATTGGGCTTCAACCCAATCCATCTAACCCACCAACCCATTAATGACCCAGTTATATAAAATTAAATGGGTTAGGTTCAACCAAACCCGCTTTAACCCAATCCAACCCACACAAACCCATTAATCTTATATTTATGGACTTAAAAAATAAATTAACTCTCTCTTAACAAATAAGTTGGGCATAGCTTGGTGGTAATTGTAGCTACTATTTACACAAGTGGTGAAGGTTTAAATCACATTATATGCATGTTATTTTTACACAAGCGGCAAAGCCATTTGACTATGTTCGGATTTCAGGTTTGACCAAACCACTTAGGTTCAAACCAGTCATACCAACTTGAACTATCTAATTGGATTATCTTTGAGCTAATCTCATCAATGGTGGTTGAACCATTTAGATCTGGATCAGTCTGGATCGGACCGGTTTAGTCAATGGTGGATTAACTTGGATTGGACCATATCAGGTTTGTGCACGGGTTTGGGACCAAACCAACTGACTCAATGTTGTGTGAAGTGTGTTGATTCAATACAAAACTAAATTTAGTCAATAATTAATAGAAAATTAATGCATTAATTATAAATTATTTAATTCAAATGAAGAAAATTAAAAAAATGGCTAAGAAATTAATACTTATGTCTATAATGGTTAACCCAATGGCTATCCACAACCCAACCCAATCCAACCCATTTAAACGGGTAGGTTAGGTGATGGGTTGATCACACAACCAAGTAAATAGGCGGATTGGGTGGGTTAAATACTAGATGGGTTGGGTGGTAGGGCTGTTCACGGGTCAGGTTGGGTCGGTTTACTTGCACTTTTCCAATCGATCCGACCTGGTCGGTTTACTTAGAAATAAAACCGAAACTGACCCAATACAAAGTAAAACCGACTTGGTCGGTTTGAATCGGTTTGGGTCAGTTTTGTGAATGATTCTCTTGGTGTGAACGATAAAGGATTCAAGTCTAACAAAGCAAAGGCTGGATGCTTGGAAATTAAAAATGATTTGATGGATTAAAACTGATATTTTATATATCAGAAATTTTATATATAATATGTATATTTATGAAATAAAGCTGAAATATATATATTTCCACAAATATATGTTTGAAATATATATTAAAACTGAAATATATCATATATATATATATATATATAATATCTAAGTCGGTTCGGGTCGGTTCAGTTTCGGTTTTTATGTGTGAAAACCGAAACCAAACCGAACCATTGGTTTATATTTTTTTGTAATCCGAAACCGACCAGTACTGAAGAAAAACCGGCCAACTTGGATTGGATCAGACCGGGTTGATCGGTTTGGTCAGTTTGGGTCTCGTTATGAACAGCCCTATTAGGTGGATTCAGCCAATTGGATGAAAAATTGCCACCCCTAATTATATATAAATATATTGTATATTATTTATTATTTAAAATATAATATTTTATATATTTACAATTTTATTATTCCCAATGCACGTTGAGATATACTCTGAGGCATTTGTGGGATGCGCTTTATAGGTGCGCATATATGACTTTTATTGTCTCATTATTATTTATAAGAAAAATTATTTAAAACTCATCATAACTAATTTTCTCTTAAACTTATTATTAAATTATTATTTTACCCCATGATTAATTAATTTTTATAACTTTGCACTATTTCAGAAATGCGCCTGTCATGCATATTCGACCCAGCACCATACTCGTTTTAAACCTTGTCAAAGCAAAGCAGCACAATTGTCATCGCTGCATCTTAAAACATAGCACATGACCTAAAAGAGAGGAAGACGACCACCGCCAGAGAAATGGAAATTAAATCGCTTGAGGAGAAGAAGACAACCACCGTCGGAGAAAGAGAAATCAAATCGCTTGAGGAGAAGAAGACAACCACCTCTACATCTTCAAACGTTACCTAAGGAGAAAAAGACAATCATTATTGCATATGGTTTTTAAAACCGGCTAGGAGATCGAACCGATCAGGGGTTCGATTACCGGGTTAAACGGCCCGACCGCTTCAAGACTCATAAATCCAAGACTCACACTTTTGGATGCTATGCAAGGTGCACCGGTTACTTGCTAAGCTAACCCATAAAACGATATTAACTTGTCTTGCAAATGAAGTAAACATGGGATTGCCTGACATGAAGGCCCACCAATTCAATTTTTTGGATTTTATTCAATTGAATGGTTTGACGTCCTCATCAGCTTCAAGGACTCTAAAAGTGTGAAGATCGGTAATAGAACGAAAATGAATAAAATCCCTTACTGGTATTTCGTCAAAATTGACTAGTTCTACTTTTACCGTTAACATCCCTTAGTATTTCGTCAAAATTACACACACATGATGTATATTTTTTAAACCCAATTTTGCTCTTATCCTCTTTTTCCTTTCAACAACGGCAAACCGAGTTCCTTAACCAGCGGAGATAGCCCCCCTCCACCTTCTCTCTCTCCTTCCCCTTCGTTGTCTCTCCTTGTCTCCCATGTTTCTTCACTACCGCTGCAACGGCGGACCCCTCTCTCCCATGTTTCTCCATTGATGTCGGCATCCTCACCCGAAGACTTCCCCACACCCGACCAATATCGGTACCCCTTCGTTTTCCGAGGATGACGACGATGCCAACGATAATGAAGAGTGATTGGACGGCAGTTCATCAGAACAAGCATCGGTTTTCAATTCCGTATCACCATCATCGGTTTTCAACCCAATTTTGCCCTTACCCAATCGTGTCTTCTTAGCAACACCAACCCTGGCGTCATCTTTCAAATTTGATACGTCGGCGGAGTTACCATCGCCGAGCGACGCAAGGTCCTCTCTCATCGGCGGAGTTACCATGGCCGTTGAAAGGGGACGAAGATGAGGCCGGAGCGACGCCGAAGAACCCAGAAAGTTGCATTCAATTCTGTGGAGGATGCGTTCAGTTCTCTCAACAACAGAATCGGCGACTTCGTCCAACATCTTCCACAGAAAGCACTCCATTTCCGCCGGTTGTATCGTCGAGCCCCAGAACAACCCAGTTAGCAAAAAAATCCAAAGCATCGCTCGGGAGGTTGGAAAATTCAAGTTTGGTGGGCAGCCCTTATAGAGACTACCCACTATATCTCGTCCTGAATTGATGAGAAAACCAATGAGAAAACCGATCAAATCAACAAGTGACAGAGGCTCGAACCAGAGGAGATAATGAAACATCCAGCTGTTTCGGATGCTCGGGCCATGTATGAACGTCTTGAACCGCAATTAAAACTCTGCTTCCTTTGCTTGTCCATATTCCCCGAGAATGAGATCATGAGGAAGAGATCTTTGGTCTATTGGTGGACAGGAGAAGGCTTCGTGGTGGCTTCAAGTGGGGAAGAGGTTGAGAAGATTGGAGAGGAATATTTCAAGAAACTCTGCGAGAGCGGTCTGCTCAAACCCATCTACGATGGCTACATTAGATCCCCTCACAGCTGCAGGCTGGATCCATGGATTCGGTGGGTGGCAATTGACATTGCCAAGGAAACCACGTTCTTTGACTTCGACTTTGATGGAAAACTGAGTTCGGGCTCTCCTTGCCAATGCCCCTGACGTGCTTGTCTAGCGACGACCGGAGAAGGTTGATCTCCGTCAGGAGGGAAGCAAACTGCGATCTCTATTCAACATAGACGTACGTTTCCCGGAATGTATGAACAATTTAACGAAACAACAACTGGGGCGGTAGAAATACAAGCCCAAATATCATCTTGATTTCATGGAAAAACAGACATTTCAGCCTTTCTGTTAATATTTTAACGATAATGGTAAATTTTTGAAACCGTAGGGATAATTTAAGTAAATTGTCTAAATATTTATTGCTAAATCATTATTACTACCATTATTAAAACTAATAGAAAAAAAAATTATTTTGAGTTACATATTTATATAAAGTATTTAAAATACTTATGATAATAATTGTGTTAGTATGTGGCCATTCAAGCCTATTAAAACTTAAAATTCTTTTATTTAAAAACCATTTTTCATTAATAAAATGATGAGTAACACAAATATAACTTATATTAAATCTAGATGTCCAAATATCAGATGTAATTGCAATTTTAGAAATAAGATTTGATAATATAGAAATTAAAATTTGTTTATATGAATAAAAAAATTAAAGAATTTGTTCTAATAGTATTTCTACAAACTTTTTTAAATTGTGGATTTATAGATCTACATAAAAATTTTTCAAATTTAGTATCTTCAGTTAATAAAAATGGATGTTCAACATGCACAATATATTTTGTTAATTCTTGCCTCATTTTTTATTGAAAATATTGAAAAGTACAAAAAATCTTACTTCCTATTTGTGCTTGTGATGTTTCTTTCCCTTTTTATTCTTTTATCATATGATGTTTTAAATGTCTGCCTAAGTGGCCAGAACCACCACTACTACTGTAGCTAAGGTCACTCCTACATTTTTATAAGCAGTTCTCTTTCGCTTCCCCTTAACCTCATCTATTTTAAATATTGTCCAAACTGGTCTAATCAACATAATGTTTTCCTTTTTCTTTCCCCTACCTCTAGTAGTAGTACTAGAGGTGGGAATGTTTGTGATATCAACAACATCCATATTGGTGACAAAACTATCATATTGCAACTGAACATTGACATTGACACGTTGGGGAATTAGTGTCGAGAGCGAGAGAAGAGTCGATCATTTTTTAATTATAAAAAAATAAAAATTAATTTAATTGCACTTATTCAGATTACCAATTCGAAATCTCAACTTGATTTCAATGGTTAAAGCCTCTAAGTCTCCCAAATTGCTAACTTGAGATACCCAAGCAAGCATTTTTCTTGTTGAAAATTGAATTAAGTTGAAAATTGGGGAGTAGAGAGAGTATGAGAGTATATGTGAGAGTATGATGTATGAGAGATTGAGATTTAAGAGAACATAAAAGAGTATGGGAATTTTGGTGATGAAAATGGTGGAGGATAAGACTATTTATACGAATTAAAAATAATTTAATTCCCCAAATACCCTAAAAACTAACAATTTTTAGTTGTTGGGAGAGGTATTTTGGTCATTATAAAGTTGTTTATCATTTTACCTAAATACCCCCATAAATTAACTATTAATAATCAGTAGGGGCATTATTGTCATTTTTATCTCTCCCAAAGCCAAAATACACAAATACCCCCATATAGCTATTTATAATTATTGGGGTTTTTTCTGGAAAAAAAAAAGCCAAAAAGTTGAAACTAGACATTGAGGGGTCTCTAATGGCTAGTTCTTCGAGTGGGCCACACTTGGGCTACTACGGGCTTACGGGCCAAAACGTGCTAGCCTGTGGGCCACGAGCAACACGACATGACAATGCGGGCTATGCTGATCCGACACGACCCATACAATCGTGTCGGAGCCACAGCACGGCCTATGAACTATTGGGCTAGGCTGGGCCATAGGCGATACGACTCGATTTACACCTCTTGAGGGGAATTAGAGATAGAAGTAAAGGAGAGGATAAAACATATATTGAACTAGTTAAGGAGAAAAGTTAAGTTGTTATAAAAAGTGAGAGATATGAGTTGTGGGGGGAGAGAGGAATGAAGAGAGAGGGTGTTGAGATGGCAAATTGGAGTGGTGGGAAAGGGAAGTGGAGAGAAAGTCAAGGAGAATGCATGGTTGGGGTAATGGAGCAAGGAGAAGCAAGGGAGTTCACATCTGCGCCCCACAATGTCCCACATCACATCTCCGCTGCAAGGTTCAAAGTATCGACACGTATCGTTTCGAGAGCTCCCCAATACGCCCTTACAAAGGGTGTATCGGGGTTCTAATTGGTTTAGGGGGTGGAGGAGACTTAAACCGCCCCTTGAACCAGTTTTGAAAAATAAAAAAAAAAGTAAAAGGAAAAACACTATCGATATTGCTTGATACACCCCTACTGGTGTATCAAGCATATCGATATTTAGAACCTTGCTCTGCTGTGTATTAGGAACATCTCCCGATGATAGTATCAAAACTGATGATGTCATCATAAGGAGATGTTCCTAATACATGGCGGGAATATATTGTGGGACGTAATGGGGCAAATCTAAACTCGAAGCAAGGATGACATGGACTATCTTGCTATATATATATCCCAGTTCAGAACAGGTGGTGTATTGTGGGTAGGCGTGGGGAGGAGATCCGGAGTCAATTCACCGTACTGGTTTCCCATCTCTCAATTGACGTGTCATAAAATGATGGGCCTCAAAGGGAAAATCTCTTCGAATCCAAAGTCACGGCATCTGGAGTGGATCGGCTGGGTTAAATCCAATCCGTTTATAGATTTCGGTTCCAGCACGGACCATCTGAACCCGAGATAATCGGATCGGATGCCGGATGGGGTGCACTTCCGGAGTCAATTACAGCAGTACATACATAGCCGTGTCCATACATTCCCTTTCCTGAATTCCTTCAATGATCTATCATCTACTTGGATCACGAAATACTAAAATCAAAATCTCGTAATCGCGAAATGTCATCGGAACCTCCGCCCTTCCAGGAAGCCGCACGCTGCGACGTTTGCAAATGCAGTTTCAACACCTTCAGACGACGGGTAATTTATAGAAGGATCAATTGATCCTTTGTTTGTTCAGTTATCCAAGCATACAAAAAATACCATGCTCTATTGAAGTTTGAAGGAATGATCTAACCCTATATATTTTTGTTAGATTATATTTGTTTTCTTTCTTTACTTAATTGCATATGTTGGTTAATACTCTTCAGTTTTTCCCTTTAGCAATCATTTTCGAGTTTGTTGCATTTATTTTCTTTTCTTTCTTATGATTAAATAGGGAGATAGTAGAGGTTAAACTTAAAGGTTTCAAAATAAACTATATGATATGGACCGAAAGCAATTTTAGTAGATTTAGGGCCAACGCAAAATAATAGGGGAAATTCTTTCTTTAGTTGTCAGTGCCGGTTGACGTAGAAATACAAACAGCTTATTATTTAAGAATTCTGACCGAAGAGATTCTTCAAGCGATTATTTTTGGTATTTGGGCTTAATTGGGCATAGTTATCTAAAATGCTGGAGGTATCGGAGACATTACGTGTATATTGTTAGGACCCATGACCATAAGAGTTTGACATACGTTTCAATGCTGGCAGCCAAACTGACACAAACCTCTTCCTTTATGTGGACCAGTTGTGTAAGACAATCTCACACCAGAATATAGACTCAATTATCTACATCAAGGGAGAGATTAAAGAAGATTTTGTCCATAGATACTGTTGGGCTGACAACAACCATTCATAGGACAAAACCACAAAGTGTGAAATAGAATATCAATCAAGAGAATTTAATAGCAACAAAAATAAAGAAATCTAAGCAAAGACAAAACAAAACAAGTACCACGAAGAACACAAAGGATTGTCATGGTTTGGTCTTACCGCCTATGTCTATGGGATAGATGAAAACTGTTCTTGGCTATGAAAGAAAATGAGAAACAGTACACGTATCTTGTGATTTGTATCCCAAACCAATCCTTAACCCTTGTACACCTATTCTCCATTTTCTCTCTCAACTCAAAGAACAAAACAAGAGAAGAGAATATACTCTTACACCAAGACCACACTTCTTTTAATATCTCTCTCTTTCTCTCCAACAAGAGAAGAAAAAAACTTCTCTTAACCCTACATACAAAAGAAACTTTTTATATGTAAAACCCACCTTAACCTAAAGGAGGACCACACCAACTATTAGATTACAACATAATCCCATGGTTGAAAAATAAGACACAATGCCAATAATGTCCACCTTGGCTTATCTCTCAATCACTTTGGAGATCTTCCATTTGTGCCTCCACCTGTTTGCAAATATTACAAACATCCATTGCCTTTGAATAACACCACCAGCTATACATTACTCGAATCACTTGTCTTGACACCACTTGATTTAAATAAAATGGCTAATGTACTTGCTTAGCTACATTTGGATATTCTTCTCACCATGATTGTACCTTGGAAACATGTAGCATTTGTCTCTGCCCTAATTGTGAAAGAAACTCTTAGTTTGGCTACACTATCTTGCACATTCTATTTCTAACAACTCATCAAGGTCTTGGGAACCGTCATACTCCCAACTAGATGATATAAGCCCCTGTACATTTTTTCCTTCATCAGGATCATACCACTGTGTGTGGTTTTTATAACTCTACTTATTGCAAAGACCTTGAATTCCTTTGGAGTCCAATTAGATAACTGATATTAGATTTCTATGCATCTTTGGGATGTTTGCTACACCATGCAAAGTGCAGAACATTCTATCAAATATTTTGATTTTCATTGTCCCAATATTTGTGATGTCAAAAGTAGACCCATCCTATCACCCAAGGAGACAATATCCATCTTTCTCTCTTAAAATGTATCAAAATATTCCCTCCTAGAGTAAACATGCATAGAACACCTAGAATCTAAAACCCACTCATCTGGAGAAGAAATGCACATAACCTTGGAAATTGTGAGAACATCTCTATTATCATCCGATGTAATACCACACTACTAAATTAATCCATAATCTTTCTTTATTTGACCAAATTCCTTGCATCCGTAACATTGTACCTTGCCCTTTTCCTTGACCTTGGATCTAGACCTATTACTCTCAAATCTCTTGTCAAATGACTTTTTTTTTTTTTATTTGTTCCCTACATAACCATTGTAGAATCTTATCCACTCTCATACTTGGGTTTCTTCCTAACCTCATTGGATAGAAGAAACATGGTTACTTTTCCAACTTCATTGTGCTTTTTCTATGCATTAACATTGTCACCAAGTTCTCGTACAAATCAAGAAGCAAGGTAAGAAGCAAATGGACCATGCCTTCTTCCTCTACCTCGACATCAACTTCCCTAATTGATCCAAGATATTGTTGAACACATTAAAGTATTCCAGGAGACCCCCATCATCTTTCATCTTTAGTCTGTACAATTGTTGTTTCATATATAACTTCGTGGTTAAGATTTCCCCAAATAAAGCTTTTCTAGCTTCTCCACAACTTTGGTGCATAATCTTTATCCATGCTCTAAAAGCTATGATTTTTGGGGTTGGATCCTAGAGGAAGTCCTAGGTATTCCATAGGCCTTGAGGTGACAGAACAACCCATAATTCTTGCAAAATTAGACAACTCCCTATCCTCCAAATTCATCCCTAGTATACAACTCTTATTGAAATTTATCTTCAGATTTGAGATTTGCTCAAAGAGTTGAATATGCAACTTTAACTTATGAGTCCATTGAGATTGATCTCCATCACAAAAGAGAAGAATGATGCACATCAACTACGAGGTATTAGGTTAAGAGGAAAGGAGAAAAGGGGATCCCTTTGTCTTAGTCTTCTATTAGTTTGGAAGAAGTCTACCATTGCCCTTGTGCAAGTTTCAAAAGTTTTTGCCAGATTAAAGGTAGGATAGTTTGGGGTGGGGCCAAAGGAGAGGGTTAAGAAGACATAGAAAGCCATTCAAAAAAGAAGAGAGAGTTCTGTTTCAGACACTGGAATTGCTGAGGAAGTGGGTAAATCCTGATGTTGCCCTTGTTGGAGTTGGGCTATTGGGTACAAGGTTTTCTATTGGTATAAGGCAGGGGCTGGGACGGTTGTGTTGAATTGTTAATCCTATGTATTTGGAAATCAGTTTCTTTATGTTCTTTGGTTGGGATTATCTATTTAGTTTGTTGGGGTGGGGGCTATTTGGGTTGTCTTTCGCGGATTCCATTTGTTTTTTTAAAAGGCTATGGGTTGAAAGTTTTGTTCTCTCTTCTCTTGGGTGATTTCTTATCACTTTGTTGTATCTTCTTTCTTTCTTAATAAATTTTCTTTTTTATTTACTTAAAAAAGTCTACCATTATCCTACTCACCAAAATTGAGTAATGAAGAATTTGAAAAGACAGTCCCACATCCACTTATACCATTTTTTCCTAAAACTAAGCTTCCTCATTGCCTTTAACTAAAAAGACCAGTCCACCAAATCATAGGCTTTTCAATGTCTAGTACTCTAGTTTACAAATATATCCTTTCCTTCCTGATCTTCTCCTGTCTTCAACACACTCATTTGCAATCAGGTTTTGATTTGTAATCTGCCTATCTTGTACAAAGGCATCTTGTTTGGAGGTGGTGATAGAAGGGATAACTTTTTGAACCTTAAAGACAGAATCTTAGCAATAATTTTATACAAGATACTGACCAATTAAGCTTGGTTATGACAAGGATGAAGATGAGTCAACGGAGCTTTCCAAATGACGAGAAGACGGAGGTCTGAACTGGCTATCGAAGCAAAGAAATTGTTGGTTGAACTCGGAAGATCAGGAGGTAAGACTGCTCTGAAAATCAAAGAAGACAGGAGGGTGACAATCTTCTTGCCTGAGGAAGCTGTATTATGGTTGAAGGGTTTTGTTGACGGTGTATTCAATTCCCCTAGGTTAGTGGGTTGGAAAAATTCCATGGAAATTCTAGGGAAAATATTTGAAGCTGAGATGAGAAGGAATGGGAAAGGAGTCTTATCTCTACCCTTTGTATTTCCTTTCAATCTCTTACAACTGTGCCCAAAACATTTGTTCCCTCTTAGCCCCTTGCTTAGCTAGAGCATCTGCCAAGCTATTAGTTTCCCTTGGAGTCCAAAGAACCCTCACCTCCATATCTCTAGTCAACCACCTTAACTTTTTTCACTTCAATACTAAAACACCAGTACACCACAAAGCAGCTTCTTTCTTTTGCTGCCACTACTTTAGAATCCTCTTCATTAATCAGCTTTTCTACATTCATCTCCTTTTCCCTCTGCACTCCTCAGCCTTAGTGAATCTCCTACTCCAATGGGGCCTGAATACATAAAGACAATATTGCCTCCTTCATTTCTGAAGACTCCCTCCACACCTGAAATCCCTGGGTTACCCTTACTGCTCCCATCAAACCCTTTGTCTGGTGGCATCCAACTCTTGCGGACTGTATTCTTTTTAGAAGACGTCCTTGACATTTTCCTCTGCTTTCCAATGATATCATCTATTGAAAAAGACGTGAGCATCTCCATTGTCTTAACCCAGTGGGCCACCTTTGGTAATTATACACTCAATTATTGCCTTTTGATTCCTTGCTTCATTGAATATTCTTACATTTCTTTCTTCCCAAATTGTTCAAATGATTGCACCGTAGTGTTTATCAAAATTTTCCTCTCCTTTAGGCTATCTAAAAGTTGTAGGACAAAATAAAGTGGAGATATTAGTGGGTTAGTTTCACCTACACCTGAAAATAGAAAGAAACTAATCCCAAATACAAGTAACAAATGGACAGGAGATTAGTAAGTGATAGCAGGTCTCACCACAAAATTCTTGCATTTATTGTTTATTTACCATTACATTGGCTATTTAATGCTGTACAATCAATATGATGTTTTCAAAGCACACATTACAAAAATATCAATACCACACAATGTTAATTTATCTTTCATTGGTTATCTATGCAGCATCATTGCCGATGTTGTGGGAGAACATTGTGCCATGAACACTCATCCAATCAAATGGTATTAGTTCTAGTCATCCTTCCCTTTCACCATCATTGTTTAAGTTCAAGTTTCTCATTTGAAGAAATCTAATTTGGAAAATTCAATTATCTTTTTTCAACATTATTTTCAGGCATTACCACAATTTGGCATTCAATCCAATGTCAGAGTTTGCTCTGATTGTTTTAACGACTCTCGGTAAACCGGTTCTTTAATACTCCTGAAATTCATTTAACAAAATCCTGGTTTCTGTTGTATTCAAGACATAAGAAAACTATTGATTCATAAGTTCATTAAGCTGCATCTACAATATGATTAATGATGCATTATGAGTTCATTTTTCTTTTGGCTAGGGCAGCAAAACTTAGCTAAAAGTGCGCCTTTTGTTCCCCTGTATTCTTTAAATTGAAAATTGAAACATTCGGAAGCTGATATAACACAAGGAAACTCCAATACAAGGAGGATTATAAAGCTGCCATGTACTGGGGTGTAGTCAACATGTTGCCAATGCAGCAGAGGGAAACTGAGGAAATGCACATAGCTGTGTGATTAGTCAAATATGCTGAAAGTGGACCACCTTATTTATACATAATAGAATAAGGGAAATTAGGATGGATAATTAATGATGAAAGGTGAACAATGACTGGCTAGACTGTATGATAAATGTGCTGAAAGCTGGAGCTAAGAAAAATAGAAGAAAATATAGAGTTTAGTGAGTTAGGAGGGAGATGAAATACCTGGAACAAATTGCTATAACCACAATTCGTTAAAACTAAACCTTTATTCATTAACTCAACTCTTAAAGTTCCAATTACGATGCCCTATTTATAGAACCAATGTAAAGGGATTTGCTTGTGAGTATTGAGGTAATCCTATCCCCCAAAGTGTTGAAATATTTGTTTGGTCAGTTTCATTTTTTCATTTTTGTCTTCTGAAATGTAAATGCCTTCACATCTTTTGGTAAATCTTATATTACATATTCTTTGAGTAAAAGCCCAGTCCATTGGTTCATTTGCCCCGTTCGATGTGGTTCATAGTGATCTATGGAGACAAAATTCTAATCTAGTTTGATTGGGTTTAGTTTAGATATTTTTACTGTCCATTAATGATTATATTTGGGGTTTGACTATGATATCGGAAAGATATGATATCTGAAAAAATTTTGACCAATCCACAGGTATCATAAACGTGGTAGCCAATCAGGTGTTATCTATCAAAATTCATGGGTGGGTTTTGATTGGTCAAAACTCTTCCGATATGATGTCTTTCCCGCATCATAGGTTTTCCCTTATATTTGTTATACATGGATATACTTTTTAAAATAAATAAAGAAGATCATGGAGAAAGAAGGTTTTTTTGCCGCATAAAGAAGGTGGAGATTAGAATTCACGATTGAAGTGAAGAAGTTGCTGTTAGAAGAAGGAAGAAGCAGAAATCTCTCAGTTTTGAAACTAAGAGAAGAAGGAAGAACAACTATTCTATTAGTAGAAGCTACACAGTGGTTGAAAGGGTTCATCGATGGTGCACTATTTTCAGTGAAGAGAAATGAGGGATGAGCTCGTTGGAACTTCAAAGGAGAAAATATCAGGTGATCTTGAAATCAAATCAGAAGGGTTGGTTCATGGCTGACTGAGAAATTTGGCAACAACAGAAAACAGTTGGTCTGTCTTCCCTAAGGAAAACAGGGATCGGGTTGGAGTTTGTTTGCTCAGAAGCTTCAAGAATTTCTGTCAATGAAAGTTGATAATTGAATCAGAGGAGAAGAATTAAAGAACATTCAAAGAGAAGCGGTTGAAAATGAAGTGGTCGTAGGTAGCGTCAACAAAGTTCAAAAGCTGGTCACGGAAGGAAATAGAGAAGGGTGGGAGAGAAGACTGGTTTTGGAAGCAGGTTGAGAGGTTATGGATTGGGAGATTATCTTGAATGTTCTGAAAAAGGAACTTCAAGTGGATGCAGGGGTGGCAATCTTCCCTTTTTGACAAAATGAGAGCACTGCTGGTTGTTGAAGCAAGAACAGTGGAGTTCGACAGCTTTGAAACTGAGCTGGGCGTGATTCAGGTGTAGAAATGGACAATCTCTTGTAATAGCAAGAAGCTTCATAACGGAGACTATTAGGATTTTTGGACTCCCTTTCAATCTTTGGAAGAAAACTGCTCTGGAGAAGATAGCAGTGGCAATTGGAGGGGTCTTCGTTTTTTGCAACATGTCGAATCTCAGATATGTAACGGTGGAAATCATCGGAGTGAAGCTGGAAGAGGTTCCTCGATCTCTTGAGATTTTCTTGCAGGGGGTCTGGATGAGGATATGGATCACAACAGAACATGAAGCATTGCTGCGGGGGGAAGGTTGTGAGGTTGAAGATGATGTTGATGTGGCAGGGTGGAGGCCATGTGGTAGCAAAGGTGTGGATGAGATTTTGTCGACATAAGTGTTTGGCTTGGAAGAAGAACAGACCGTGGGAAAGAGGAACAAGATTAGCTCCTTGAAAAGGGCAGAAGCCACAGAACTTATAAATGTTTTTGAAAAAGGTGGAAATTTGCTCAAGAAATGAAGGGGTGAGGTCTCTTTAAATTTGGGTACCCCGAGTCAATCGAATAGAGTATGTGATAAAATAGGTAAGAGAGAGGGTCGGATTTACAGGGCAAGTGCTCTGAACTAGGTGGAAAAAAGAGGCCTTTTAGCAACTCGTCAGATAATCCTGGTGAGTCTTCTTCTTCTATGTTTAATGGGTTCAAAGTTGAAAACATTGACAGTTCGGGATTGACACGAGGAACGACAGAATGTACAAAAGGTTTAGGTGATCGAGCAGGAAGCACAACGATTGAAGGACTGATAGAGAAGGAGATCTTTGAGGAACCAATCAATGATGCTGAAGGTGTTGTCTGGAGAAAAGTAAAGTTTTTCAAGAAGAAGCTATCGCCTAAGAAACTCAACAAGGAAGAAAAGAGAGGCGAGGAAGAGAAGGGAGGAGTCCATGAGGGTTCTGAAGGCAAAAATCACCAACAGAAAAAAGGAGAGGACGAAGAGGTTTCTCAAGAAGGCCCTAATGGTAAGGAAGATGCTTTGGAAGATTTTAAAAGCGAAGATCTGGAAAAGCAAAGAGAGTCAACGGAAGAAAAGAAAAGTGAAGGGATGGCGAGGGATGAGAGGGAAGGAGTTGGAGTTGTAATCAGGGAAGAGGGGGAGAGCAGCCAAGGAGTTGAGATAATCCGGTCTGTAGGGGTAAAGGAAACAAGAGAAAATGAAGAGGCGAGGAGGGAAAGAGGAAGGGAAGGGGATGATGGTCTAGTGGAGGAGAAAGAAGGGGAGAAAGGAGCAGGGAATGAATAAAGTCAATGCATCATTAAGATTGTTCTCTCATGATTGTTACCAACTGTGGTAGCATGCAAGTGCATTTAGGTGGGTTGAGTCCCAGCCAGTCCAATCATAAGATTATGTAGCTGTAGCCAAACTGTAAACAATCTTGAAACAAAGATCAATCCTGAGCATGCATATTAATTCAATTTTGATGAAGGTGCCTTGTATGTTCAAGTTGGATAGGCTAATCTGTTTAAACTCTAAGAATCATGGGCACATCCTGCCATGTTTGAAGGTAAGTCAAGTTCATAGGATAAACTACAACCGACGTTTGATGTTTGGCATCAACCGACGACTGACAATTGAGAATGAGGGTTCAAGGCACAGCTCATTGTGACACCGGAGACCGTTAACTCCAGTGACAAATCTCAGGTGGGAGCAAGACAGCCGCTGAGCAGAAAATGGGGAGTTTCATTCGGGTGGCAAAATGGAGAAGAGCATTCCAACTGGAGAAAAAGAAAATCCTATTGGAGGAAATAACCAACAGAAGGCAGAAAAACCTGAAAATAAGGGAAGACCGACGTGCAACAATTATAATGGATTCAGAAGTGGTGGACTGGTTTAAAGGCTTCGTAGATGGTCTACTTTATGCAGAAAGAACACAAGGTTGGGGAAATGAAATGACTTACAAAGGAAAGAGATTCATAGTAGCAAACAAAAGAAATAGAAATGGAGGATTCTTAGTTTTAACTGAGTTCTTTGGCAAGGGGAGAAAACAAAAAATATGTATACACAAGGTTTAAAATGTCGATGTCGATGGAAATGTCGCTTACCAAAATATAGGACATATGTCGGAAATGTCGAGAGGAAATATTGTAAAAATTAGAGACATTGTGGAAATATTATGAAATATGTGGAAATTGTAGAGAACACTGATGTGGACCCCACTGCTGTGGTCCCCACTGTGTTCGTATGGCAGCATAGCATATGTTTTTTTTCGTTAGTTATGTCACTGTTAGTTGGTAGTAATTTCAGTTTGTTGTTACAGCTTGTTATTTCAGCTTTATTATTAGTTTATTTGCCATGTAAGCAATAAGGGCAATTCAGCCCTTTTACAACTAGTCAACATATATAAATATTAAGAGTGGGTCGACAGATCATTAAGATCAACTCTCTCTCTCTTTTCTAAAACCCTTCGTGTGCTTCTTCTTTTCTCCCTCTCTTCTTCTTTTCTTCTGAAATCTTTCTGTTTTTTGCCTTCGAATTCAAGACTGATTGTAGTCTTGATCGACTACTTGGTATCAGAGCCAGGTTTAGGGTTTCTCATGTGAGTTTGATCCAACCAACCACATGAGAGTTGCCTAGGGCTGGAAGATTAAGAGGATCCCTTTTTCGGCTGATTCTTGGAGGTTATCAGAGACTGTAGCAGTTGTCCAAAGAGTGGATTGTGTTCTTGATAATCAGGAAGAATCAAAGGAAGATAAAGAGTCCAAGATCAGTTTCTTTATCAAGACTGAAGGTGGTGATCAGAATTTCTGTTCAAAACCTAAAACTGGTTGCAGAGAAGGAGGTCTTATGTTAGTCTAATTAGATTGACTACATGAGAATTTCCTAGGTTTAGAAGTTTTTCAACAAAGAAGGAGGATCGGCTCATTCTTGGAGGCTACTGGTAGTGTGCGGCTACTACTAAGAAGATTGTAGAAGGCTGGGAGAGTTCCAGTAGTCAGGAAGAATTAGAAAAGGCTTCGGATCCCCAAGATTAGAGTTCTACATTAGACAGAATGTGGTGGCCAAAGATTTTCTTTCATAAAGTAGGTTTTTTTTTTCGCTTGAGAATAACCTTGAAAGAATCATCTTGGTCTATTCTGAGAGGTGCGGCTGGAAAACCTTTTTATCTTTCTAGGGTTTTGAGAGAAAACCCTAAAATTCAGAACTGTTGTTGGTTTCAGATCAAATTTGAACTGGTTTCATACAGAATTATATTTTTCCTTGTTTTTTGAAGACCTAGGCCGGCTGTTATCAGTTGTTTAGGTGCTGATTTCTATTACAGTAGCTTCAAAAGTTTTTTATTGCTAATTCTTGACCAAGAATGGAGTTCAAGAATTAGGGGGAAGGTGTTTTTGGGACTAGCAATTATGGTAACATGTCTGAGAATGCCTTTCAGATTACAATTGTGAAGTTTGATGGATCCAACTACTTAAAATGGGCCCAATCGGCCATGATGGCCATTGGGGGTAGAGGAAAACTTAGCTACCTGTTGGGAGATGTGAAAGAACCATCTAAGGAGGACCAAATGTATACCAAATGGGTTCAGGAGAACTATTTGGTTATGACATGGCTGTGCAACTCTATGCAGCCACAGATCAGTCGGAACTATTTGTGGGCAAAAACAACCAAGGAAATCTGGGATGCCATGAAAGAGACTTACTCCCAACCCCTTAATGTTGCTAGGGCCTATGAATTGAAGTGTGAGGTTAATAACCTTAAGCAAGGAGAGAAATCAGTCTCCGTTTACTTCTCTACTTTGAAATCTTTATGGCATGAAATTGACCACCTAGAAACATTTGAGTGGGAAAGTCAGAAGGATGCGCAGACTCATAGAAAGCAAGTTGAAACTAATAGGGTTTTTGAATTCCTAGATGGTCTGAATCCTGACTATGATAGTGGGCAGATGCAAGATTAGCCCATCGGGCATTACCCTCAATGGTCTTACACTTAACCTCTCAGCCCATAATGATCAAACACTGCCCGACAAGAGAAAATCTCTCCCTCGGCTACAAGGAATAGTGTTGCACTCTCTACTCACATGGATCCCGGGAATTAAAACATTTTGCAAACATTTTGAAACCATAATATATATATATATATGTGTGTGTGTGTGTGTGTGTGTGTGTGTGTGTGTGTGTATCTCTATATAAATATATTTTGCAAAACAAATTTCAAAAGTTGAAATCGACTGCCGGCAGCTTTGGTTTCCATCAGAGAGAGTGCATCCCCGATCATTCACTTTGTCCGACAAAGGGGCTGATCTTGTCACTATGATCACCCACTCCGATGAATTCTCGGACTGTCCCAACATACCCAGGTTTTGACCCCCTCTAAGGATCTCAGTGATTAGCATATCAAAGACAACCCAATCCGACACCTAGTGCAATATCATAATCAAGTCTAGGGGTCAGGTGTAACATTCCAGTTTTGCCCATCTATCTCCAAGGTCCAGGGCAATACTGGAATTCTGGTCCGATTCAGGGTTTCAAGAAAACCCACACTACATGTGTTAGACAGTTTTGTATGCCCTTAGCTTCAATCTGTTTTGATGTACTTTTGTTATTTAGTGGAAATAAATAAAGTGCATGTTTGATTCATGTTGTTTGGTTTAATTCTGTGTAAAACCCTAAAACTGGACATTTATAGAGACTCATGTTAGTTTTAAATGTTCACAGCCGTTGGATAAGTCTGGGGATATTTATCTTGCTAAGGCTGATACTGGTGTGCCACCAAGTGTTGGGATGGCCTGTCTCAGCCACCAGGGTAAGACCCGAGGCACATGCAGTATGGGATTACTTGAATCCTTGAACCGGACCAGATTTCCAGTATTGCCCTGGACCTTGGAGATAGATGGGCAAAACTGGAAAGTTACACCTGACCCCTAGACTCGATTATGACATTTCACTAGGTGTTGGATCAGGCTGCCTTTGATATGCCAATCAGTGAGATCCTTAGCGGGGATCAAAACCTGGGTATGTTGGGGCAGTTTGAGAATTCATCTGAGTGGGTGATCATAGTGACAGAATCAGCCACTTTGTCGGACAAAGGGTAATGATCGGGAATGCACTCTCTCTGATGGAAACCAAACTGCCGGCAGTTGATTTCAATCGTTGGAATTTTGTTTTGCAAAATTAATATATTTATATATATATGTACGGTTTCGAATTGTTTGCAAATGGTTTTAATTCCCGGGATCCATGTGAGAGGAGAGTGCGGCACTGTTCCTTGCAGCCGAGGGAGAGGTCCTCTCTTGTCGGGCAGTGCTTGATCATTAAGGGCTGAGAGGTTAAGTGTAAGACCATTGAGGATAATACCTGATGGGCTAATCTTGCACCTGCCCACAGTCCCTGGGTTTTTATAAGATGGCTTGGCCCAGGGACCACTTAATGTAAGTGTTGGGCCCATTGGGTCCATATGATGGACTCAAGGGGTTCATTGAGTTTTTCAGTGAATTCGGCTGGGCCTTGTTTTAGAGGTTGGGCCGAACCCATGTGGCTGGTGTGTAGATCAATGCTTGGGTCCCACGCCATACAAAGAAGCCCAACTGGGCAGCAGATTGGAAAGTAATTAGACACTGAACACTTAATGGGCCAAAAGCCCATTTCGAGGTGGGCTGATATGATCACCCATCCATGGGGCGAATTTGAGATTAAAGTTAGTAAAAGGATTGGGCCTTTAGCCTTATCCACTCTTAGAGACCAAATTCAAATTAGATTTGAATCTGGTAACCTCCTGATAAGATCAGGAGTAAACTAACTCTATCTGCAGAAAGGATTAAGATTATCCCCTATCCAAATACTGATTTGGATTGGGATAACTCCTAAAAAGGAGGTTTCTTAATCAAGAAGAAAGGAGGAGATTTCGAACCACCTTCAAGAGGTATAGGATATCTCCTGCGAATTGAGATCAGATCTCATACTCTCCAGAAAAAGAGAAAAAGCAGTTTAGCCTTTTTCGTTTTGGAGATCTCCTCCTGCCGCCGCCATCTGCCATTGCAAGATTAGATCTTTGCAGAAAAGAAAGTCAAGAAATCTGTTCTTGACATCAGTCTTGCAAGAAAGACTGAAAAGGATTCAGTGTTTAGTGTTTCCAGAGGATTCTTGTGAAGGATCCAGTGTGTAGGACGCACCCTACTGGTTTTGTTCCATCCACAGCTGTGTCATCTTCAGCAGGAACGGATCTTGGAGCATTCTTTGGGCGTGAACACCAACTTTGGGAGATACTGCTTCTCCGGATCAGGTATATTCCTCCCATTTATCTTTTGGTACAGATCTGGTTTGATTATGGTTCAAATAGGATCCTTGAATATTGTATTCTAAACTTAGGGAATATGATTCCCAGTTGGGAGAAGGTAGGAAATTTTTGAAATTCGCCCACCCATTCCGCAACCTTTATGGCGTCCATTAGATGGATCCTACCATTCTTTCAACATGTACCTCAAGTCTCACCCTGGCAGCTGAGACAAGCCACCCCAACCAATTTGGCAGCACATTAGTGTCAGCCTTGGCAGGATAAATTTCCTCAAATCTATCCAACAGCTGTGAAGATTCTAAACTAACACGAGTTTCATATGTGTCCAGTTTAAGGGTATTACACAAAAACACACCATAATAGCACGAATCAAATATGTACTTTATTCATTTACATTAAATGTCATAATATACATCATTCTGATTGGAGCTAAGGGCATACACTATCTAATAGACACGACTCACACTATAAAGACAACAAACGACTCAAAGACGGAACCAGTATCTTGAGTGCCTTGAGAGATGGATGTCCCAGTCGACAATGCCACTGTAGAAGAGTGAGTGAAGTCTGAAGTGCAACTGACAATCCACCACCGTCAAGGTAATACAATCCACCAGCCTCATACCCCCCACCAATCTTCTTCCCCGTCTTGAGATCCTGAAAAACACAAAAGGAAGGGAAAAATGTAATAGAGCAATTAAGAGTCATGGTTAATTTACTAACAGACATAAGATTGAATGGAAACTTAGGGACATATAGAATAAATGATAAAGAAAGAGAAGTCGTGTCAACATTACCAACATCACAGATGGGAGAAGAGGAACCGTTGGCAAGGATAACAGTTTGAGATGTGGAAGTTTCAGAGAGGGAAGAGAACACACCTGGAGTCCTGGTCATGTGATCAGAGGCTCCAAAGTCAATAATCCAGGGAGAGGGTTTGGATGCTAGACAAGCTATACATGAGTGGGCAAGGGTGGCTGTAGTATGTTGTGAAGTAGCCTGGAGGAACCTCTCATACTCATCGCGCGGTACACTCACCATATCCTTCCCAGAAACAAATGTAGATGTGGAAGGTGTTAGATCTGCCTGTTGGTTATCACTGACATCAACCCCACCAGCTACCGCATGATTAGCCCATGTAGAAGGAGGGCCATGGAGATCATAACAGAAATTCACCGAATGTTCGTCCCTGCCACAATGGGTACACTTCCTTGTAGAGTTACTTTTTCCCTTACCACAGCCTCCCCCTGGGTCACGACCACCACCACGGCCAAATACGAAACCACCACGACCTCCTCGGGAGGCATGTCCTCCCCCTCTAGTACCATGTCCACCTCCTCTGGCTATCACAAATGCTGATCTGTCAGATTGTGTGAGATTCTCTGTAAATCCCAAAGAAATCCTACGAAGCCGTGCAAAAACTTCCTCAAGTGTAGGAAGAGTAGAGTCTCCCAATATTTGGGCCCTAATTAGTTCATGTTCTAATTTCAACCCCACTAAGAACCTAGTGACATCTAGTTGTTCCCTCTGTTGTTGCTGAACCTTAACATCTGGAGTGAGGGGATGATAGACACCGAGTTCATTTATGAGGTTCTTCATACTGGCATAGTACTTTTCTAGGGTTTTATTCCCTTGCTGCATATCGAAATACTCCTGATAGAGATGATATACCCTTGTAGTATTATCCTACCCATAATAAAGCTTCTTGGCATGTTCCCATATGTCCTTAGTTGTATCTAAGAATAAAGCTTCTTGGGCTCCATACTATTTTATGACCATGTCATGATTTGGGCATTTTCCTGTTCCCAGTCATCAAACCCTAGAGAGTCAGTTGATGGTTTATCTTCCTTCACTTTCCTCTTTGCCTTGAGGAAAACTTCCACTAACTTGGCCCATGGCACATAATTCTCACCATTAAGTTTAATGGAGGTCATCTACACACCCAAATAGTCAGAGGGGATCATCACACTCAGTTTCTGGTCACTAGAACCATCTCCCATTGCTGCCATTATGTCCCCCACTGCTATCTGTAATGCTGAACTCTCAGTCACCAACCAAATACTGCTGTCAAGGCAACACTACAGCACACCGATAACAATCTCACAACTAGTCACAATCAATAACTTGATGTAGACTAACATTCAGGTTAAGAACTGGATGTTTTGACCAGATTCGGCTACCATCCAGATTAGAACATTGATGAAAGCTACTAGGCTGAGGTATTCAGCCACTTCTTTCAGCAATTTTTTTTTTTTTTTTTTTTTTTTTTTTTTCTGTTCACACCACTACTGACATCCCAGAAATATTAGGCACCATTACAACAACACAACACTCAAGCAACCACACACAAAAAATTTCTGTTCACACCACTACTAACAACCCAGAAATAGTAGTCACCATGACAGCAATGCAACAACTCGAGCAACCACACACAAACCCTCTTGAAATTGTTCAGTAGAGGGTAAACACCACAAGCACCACCACACGACTAGGGCTGTCACACATGGTGACAGCAGTATTAGGCTGATATCCTAGGGCTGCCGCACCTTCCTAATACTTGTAATAGGGATTGTGGCAGTCCTAAAAAAAATAAATAACAGATGCCGCAGCTATCAGATTGTGTACCTCAGATTTGCAGCCCAGAGAAAAAGAAAAAGGAGAGAGAACTTGAAGTCGCAGCCTTCTTCTCCTTCATTTGTGGCTCTGATACCATGTTTTGACAGCTGTGTTTAAGTAATTCGGCGAAATCCTGGTCAATGTGAAATACGAGTGACGGGGCAGTAGAGAGTAAGGGAGAAAGAAGAAGAAGAAGAAGAAGAAGAAGAGTCGAATCTGATAGCTTAAACCCTATCAGTTGGCCCTAATATGAATTAGCCTCTAATTAGTTGTACAAAGACTAAACTGCCCCCCCTCCCCTTAAGTATGGGACAGGAAGTCTCTATTAAAACTGCCACATAAGCACATAACTTAATAGAAATAAAATGACTAATCTATCCTTATTCGGCTAGCTCTAACAATAACAAAACCTTGCCATGTAGAAACCTCTATTCTTCAGGTGGTCTGAAGTTAAAATACTGTCCAGTGACACTAACCATGCAAAAGCTTCCACTCTAGGGGGATAGGATTCCCCCACACTCCTTCCACCTGACCCGCAGCCAACTTCTCCCTTATCAGTGCCATGTAAAAGGATTTCACAGTGAAAATTTCATTTTTGCATTCTTTCCACCACAGTCTGTTTCTATCAGCAGTAGAAATGTCAACCTGTTGCAGATTTTCTAACAGTAGTAGACATTCCTCAATTTCCTGACCTCTCAATGGCCTTCTAAACTTTGGGCTCCACCCCAATTGGTCTCCCCTCATCTCAAAGCATTGATCCACTCTCACCTTCTGATCAGAGAGCCTGTAAAATCTTGGACAAACCTCCCTCAGCTTCCCAACCCCACACCATTCATCTTCCCAAAATCTCACTCTTGACCCCTCCCCCACCTTAAAACTGACCAAAGCTTTGAACTCTTTATTAAAATTCATTATCCCCTTCCACACACTCACCCCATAGGAATTCAAGGCTTCCCTTGATTCCCAACCAAACCTCACTACCCCATATTTCCCGGCTACCACCTTCCTCCATAAAGAATCCTTTTCTCTATCCAGCCCAAACCTCCATAGCCACTTACCCAAAAGAGCCCTATTAAACAACCTCACCCTTCTAAACCCCAGTTCCCCTTTCCCATTTGGTCTGCAAACCTTATCCCAATTCACCAAATGAAACTTCTTTTGACCCCCTACTCCTTCCCAAAGGAAATCTCCCTCAAGTTTTTCAAGCCTTTCAGCCACCTTCCTTGGAATCTTTAAGAGTGACAAATAATATGTTTGTAGGCTTGAAAGAACATTCCTTATAAGAGTTATTCTGCCCCAAAAAGACAGGTATTTTGCTTTCCACTTCTCTAGTCTTCTCCACCCTTTCTATCACCGGCCTCCATACCCCTACTTCAGAAATCTTGGTCCCCACTGGGAGACCCAAATAGTTGAAAGGTAACTCCTCTAACCGGCATTCCAACACTGCAACACACTGATCCAGCACCTCCCTCTCCACTCCCCCCACTCCAATTAGAAGACTCTTGGAAAGATTAATTTTCAGACCTGTTCAACTCTCAAAGTTTGCCAGAATGGCTCTTAAACTCAGGACCTGGTTCACTGAGGCATCTAAAAAAAGTGTCATCTGCATACTGCAAATGGGAGATGTAGGGCCCTTCCAAACCTACAATAAATCCTTCAATCTATCCCAGTTGAACACCCTTCACCACAAGTAAGTTAAGCACCTCCATAACCAAGACAAAAAGAAAAGGGGAGATTGGATCTCCCTTGCCAGAATGGCTCTTAAACTCAGGACCTGGTTCACTGAGGCATCTAAAAAAAGTGTCATCTGCATACTGCAAATGGGAGATGTAGGGCCCTTCCAAACCTACAATAAATCCTTCAATCTATCCCAGTTGAACACCCTTCACCACAAGTAAGTTAAGCACTTCCATAACCAAGACAAAAAGAAAAGGGGAGATTGGATCTCCCTGCTGCAAGTCTCTAGATGCCTGAAACAAATTTGAAGAAACTTCATTAAGAAGCATAGAAAAGGACACTGAAGATATACAAGCATACACCCAGCTCCTCCACTTCTCCCCAAATCCCATCAAGGGCTGCACCTCCTCCAGGAAACTCCATTCCACATGGTCATACGCCTTCTCGATGTCAATCTTAGAAACCAGACCTGGCCTCCCGCTTCTCAGCCTAGAGTCAATTCATTCACTAGCCACCAGCACTCCATCTACAATTTGCCTCCCTTCTACTAAGGCCATGTGAGTTTCACCCACCACTTCATGTGCATAACTTATTTCAGTTTCCGTGAAAGCACCTTAGCCAGAAGCTTATAAGGGCTGCTTAGTAAGCTGATTGGTCTGAAATCTTTAATATTCACATCCACATCCTTCTTTTGAATCAAAGAGATAAAGGTGGCATTCAGCCTTTTGTCCAGCTCATTTGTGTCACAGAATTCCTTGATCAATTGAACAAAATCCTTCTCCAAAAAAAGCTTTATGATAAGGTAGTATAACGTAGCAATACCTGATTAGTTTGCTTCCTATTTAGGTTATCTTATGTTTAATTTGTAATTTGTTTAATTCCATTGAAATTTCATCTACATAGAGATGCTCATTGCCTCCCCAAGACAAACAAAACATGTTACAGAAGATGTGCAAGAAAGATGTATATATACGGTCGTTTGGATGTGCATGCATAACTACATTTAGTGTCAATATTTGAGATTCTGCTGCACCTCTCTGACCATTGTTATTATCTTCCATGGATATTATTTTGGTGCCCTTTAGATCTGGGAAAGATGATCCGCAGGCTTCTTCAAACATTATTGATGCAGCAACAGATACGTTTTCAAGAGTTGATATTACAGGTGCTGATGCAAAGGCTCACTCTGTTGTAAGTCTGCAACCTGTGGTTGATAGCTCAGAGTGTAAATGTGGGATGCCTTTATGCATTTGTGAAGCTCCAGTTCCAGCCCTGGATCCAGATCCCTTGAAGGTATTAGTAGTACAGTTATTTCAGAACAGTTCTGAGACTTTCCCTTGAAGGAATCCATCACACTGTTTTATCTATTTGTGTCAGCAGATGCATATTGCTTCCTTGTCCACTGCTCAGTCCAATCCAAGGCCAAAAAAGAAGGAAAATATTACAAAACAATCTACTGTTTCAAGCAGCAGGCCTAGGTCTGTTTCATTTCTGGTTCTTGTTTTCCATTGCAAGTTCTTTTCTTTCTCCTGTTAAATATACTTGATTTGGAAGTGGGTACCATAAATTAACATCCTTGCTTCAATGGGATCATCTTAGAAAAGAATTGAAAAAGCAGGGAGGAAAATAGAAATAAAGTAAAAGAAGGATTTTTCTCAATAGGTGGCATCTTGATACCCTGGACTTGAGTGATTCATGAATGAAAAGTCATTCTATCCATTGTCTCTTGAAGATGATAAAGTAATGGAAGATAGAATAGTCCAGGTTCTGCAGGATCAGCTTCTCTGGTGCCACACTGATGCAGGATGGACCCATAAAATAAGGAAAAAAAGGAAGATAAAAATAACCTAAGAAACAGCACCTGTTCTTCTCACTGATTTAAAAGGCGTGCCTCAGGCGCACCTAGGCACATTTTAGGGTAGGCACCTCGCCCAGGTCCTAGGTGCAGCCCTTTTAAAAGGCGCATGCCTGGTGTGCCTAGGCATGCGCTGGGTGCGCCTTGCGCCTCAGCCCAGGTGTGTGCCTTTTGAAAATTTGACGCTTTCTTGCTTTTTTGTGTCAAATTTTGAAAATTTGATGCCTTTTGACAATTTGTTTGCTCGCTCACTGAAGCTTCGAGAACCCCCTATTTGTTAATGTTGTTCATTCATTCATCCTTATAAAATATCTTCTTAGCAATTAAAACTATAAAATCATTATTTTTTGTGTGAGAACTAAGAATTTAAGACCTAACGTGGACCTGTTTGGGCTTGCCTCGAGGGGTGTGGCACAAAGGCGGCTCGTAGAATCAAGAATGTAATATGTTTTACATCACATTATTTTTAAATTATCATTTTAATATGCTTTACATGTTATATTTATGTATTTTAATTTTAGATAATAGGTTTTTTAAAATATTTGTTTTAAATTTTAAGTTTATATTTTTATTAATATTATGTTTAATAATTTTTTGATTTATTTTAGCATTCTTTGAATGTTTTGACATTTTTTTATTTTTTGCGCCTTGCTTAAAAAGGCGCACGCCTCGCCTTGTACCTTGCGCCTCAGGCGCAAATTGACCCCTGTGCCTTTTTTGCGCCTTGCGCTTTGAAAACACTGGTTCTTCTCAGAGTTGGCATCTAGAGGTACTATTTCTACAACATTACATTTGAAGTTGGAAAAGTCCCAATTTATTAGTTAATTTCAGAAAGAGAGAGCCTAGCTTAAACCTCAAAACAATGTTGAACAGAGCATGAATATGTTCATATGCTCTATTTATGAAGACCCATAACAGAACTTGCCCCATTATACTCTTTGATGTTAATCTTACTGAGATATTTCTCTCATTCTCTTCCCATCCAAATTGTCCATATCATGACAGCTGGAATGGAAACCAGAAAAACTAGCCTTTTCAGTGAATCCTCTCACCCACTAATTTATAATGAACTCGTTCAGAGATCTTGGAAAGGCCTAACTCAGATTGTGATGCAACCAGATTTTCCAGAAAGCAAACTAGTGGAAAATTAAGAAGAATTCATAAGCAAGCACTTCATGTTTTAGCAGTAGATAATCAGAGAAAAATAAGAAAGAAATGCACAGAAAATCAATAACAAATGTTCAGCAAGGTAGAGGAAAAGGAAAAGGGGAGAAAGAGAAAGAGAAAGAGAGGAAAAACACTCCCCATTTTGGATCTCAATATGAGATCCCACTTACTTTAATAATAACTTCTCTAACTGTAATTACAATGACTGTTCTGCAATAAGTTGGCTGGGACAGAACTCAATAAGTAACAAGATATAAAGGCCCAAGCTCACTGATAATCAGGTAAAGGCCCAATGATTAGCTGATAGAAACAGTTCAATATTGGACGTAAATCAGGCCCAATAAACAATAAAAAGAATTTTTTGATCTCTTAACACTCCCTCTGAAGCTGGGCATAAAGATTAGAGAAGATTTCCTGAAAGCAAAAACTATGTGAACACTGAGAGAATGACATCAAGTTTCACATTGGGAACATCTCCCCATGAATTTAAGTCATTTAACATTCATGTAAGGGAGATACCGATGTGCTGCTGGATTCTGTGCTTTTAGTGTTCACACAGATTTTGTTTTCAGGAGTTCCAGTCTCTAATGTTTAATTATGCCTAGCTTTCTAATACATTGATCAAACTTTGTCTTGTGCACGTCCTTGGTGAAGATATCAACTTGCTGATTGTCAGTATCAATGTAAGGAAGGCAAACCTCTCTAGAGGTCACATTGCTCTTTGATAAAATGTCTGTCAACTTCAATGTGTTTTTTTTTTTCCTCTCATGTTATACCAGATTATGGGCTATGTTGATGGTAGCTTTTCATAGTACAACATCATAGGTCTATCACAATCAAATCCCAAGCTTCTCTATCAAAGACGGGACCCATAATATCTCTGAAACACCAGGTGTCATGGCTCAGTACTCTGCTTCGTCACTAGAACAAGCCATAACTGATTGCTTTTTACTTCTCTAAGTCATCGTCTTACCTGCCCCAAGAGTATAATAACCCGATGTAGATTTCTTGTCATCTATAGACATGGCCCAGTCTGCATTTCTAAAACTCTCAATATTCATATGACCATGATTTGTGAAAAGAATACCATGTCTAGTTTGCCCTTTGGGCAAGAATTCATTTTGTTGTAGGAACATGAATATCACTAGGAGAATGCACATATTGGCTAATAACACTGACAGCATTATAAATATCTGGACAAGTCATAAACATATGTAATAGCCGTTCAACAAGCCTTTGAAATCTTCCATTTTTTTTTGGTTGATAGTATAATGCAATACAACACTTCACCTTTTAAAAAAAAACTGTGGTCGGGATCAAAGGGAGTACCACAGGTTTGACCACAAGCTTCCTTGTCTCCTTAAGCAATTCCAAAACATACTTGAAAGATAAATATCCCCATATAGTTGGGATAAGGCAATGTATGATGATGATGATGGCTTCAAAGATAAATATCCCATGTTTAGATCTGACCATTTCAATTGCTAGAAAGTCTCAGTTAGGGCTTTACTCTCAAATTCTTTTCCCAAAAATTGCTTCACTTGAGCAATACTAGTGGTATCATTCCTTTTCACAACTGTATCATTGATGTAGAATCAGCTCAATTCTAGTCCTTGGAGAATGTTGAATGGTCTTTTTTTATCATAAATTTATAGCTGTTGATGGATTTAATGGCTTCTTGAAGGAACAAGAAAGAAAATAGGAATAGAAAGAAGAGAGAAAATTCCCAGAATCACTCACCATAATAAGCATAAGCTGAAGAAAACTCAATAAATTTCACTGCTCTTTGTGTAAAACGTCTATACATATTCATAGACTCTAAACTCATAATAATCCTAGGAGTCATATTGTTAGACTCATAATAGTCCTAGGAATCAAACTGGTAGACTCAATAATCCTAGTGGGACTCAAACTAAGCTGTCATATCCTATTTCAATTGAAAAAAGACTTAATAACTCTAACCCTACTTATGCAATGACTTTGAAACATAAACAAACTATAAATAGACAAGTTAAACACTATCATTGGACCCCATAGGAAATTTGTAAAATGGCAAAAATACCCTCAGTTCCAAAAATACAGAAATACATAAATTTTCACAAAATTCCAATTTTAACTCTTCAACTCCTGCATCACTCTCTCCCAGTTCAAAAAAACTCGTCCTCGAGTTTTGAAGAACTTGAGGATGAAAAGTTGATATGCCCCAATGACAAAAGGAGTAGGACTTCCCACAACTACATGGTTAGACTATAGAATAGAGGCTATACACATAGCTAGAAAAGAATCTAGAAAGAAATGCATTTCTGAAACACTGTAAGGTAAAGTCACTTACTTCCTTACTAGGATCTACTACAATCAACATATTTGTATCTTGCACCTGAATTTCTTTAACTTGCTCCACCTCTATTTCTTCTTGATCATTAACCTCAAGCTGATCATGGGTGTTGGAAACTCCAGAAATTTATGTTTTTTCTTGGCTTGCACCTTCTTAATTTTTAATATCTACAACTTCTATATCTTGAAATTCTTCTTCTTTAGCTTCATCCCCAACTTCTGCTCTAGGATAGCCATCAACATGCAAGGAATCATCTACTTTCTTTTCAACTTTGTAACTTCTTCCCATTGACTTCAAGTTCTTTGATGTAACATGTTACTTTTTCTCTTGCTTGAAATTAGTCAATTCCATATATAGATCATAGTAGAAATCTTGCTGAATTAAAAAAAATCTATAAAAGAAAAGATGTTTTCTTGAAGAAGAGAAGAGAGAAGAAGAAGAAGAAGAGGAAGAGGTTTGAGAGAGAAAAGAGAGCTCATAATCTGGTGAGTACAATGACAAATATGCCCTTATAGGGCGGAAAGCATCTAAAACTGCATAAAACACTTAAAATGCAATCAACAAAGGGCCCAATAAGAGTGTTGTGGCCCCCATTTCCTATCTAAACAATAAACATATAAAAGATTACTACTAAATCTGCTCAAAACTCTGATTAAATCCTCAACACTCCCCCTCAAGTTGGGAGTAAAGGTCACACATTCCCAACTTGTGTAGATCATGTTCAAGCTTATTCTTTGCAACTCCTTTAGTGAGGACATCGGCCAACTACAATTATGAAGAGACATAAGGCAAACAAGCTTCTTCGGTTGTTACCCTTTCTCTTATGAAGTGCCTATCAACTTCAATGTGTTTTCTCTTGTCATGTTGAATTGGATTATGGACAATATTGGTTGCAGCTTGGTTGTCACAATATAACTTCATAGGTTCCTCTGCTTTTATCCTAATCTCACTCAATAGGACCTAACCCAAAGTAGTTCTGAGATACCATGAGCCATGGATCTATATTCAGCTTCTACACTTGATCTAGCCACAATGGCTTGTTTTTTACTCTTCCATGAAATCAAGTTTTCACCCACAAAGGTATATACCCTTGATGTAGATCTCTTGTCATCTAAACAACCTGCTTGCATCTGTATAGGACTCCAATTCCAAATTTTCATGGTCTGAGAAAAGAATACCTATGTCGGGGTGCTTCTTCAAGTATGCAAGTATTTTTTCAATGGCTTCCTAGTGCTGAACTCGATGTGCATGCATGTACTGACTCACAACACTGACAACATCGGAGATATCTGGACGTGTCATACACAAACATAATAGTTGACCTACCATTCTCTAATATCTCCCCACATCCTTAACCAAATCACCATCTACAACATTAATTCTATGATTTGGGTCAATAGGAGTATCCGTTGGTTTGGTTCCCAACTTCCTAGTCTCCCGTAGTAGGTTCAGTACATACCTCCTCTGAGAGATGAAAAATCCCATGCTTGGATCTTGCAACCTCAATCCCCAAGAAGTATTTTAGCTCACCAAGATCTTTGATCAATCTCCTTCAGATCATTTCTGGTAACTACTATATCATCCACATACACAATTAGAATTGACACAAGTGCATCTCTCCTTTTCACAAAGAGGGTGTGATCGGACTAGGTCTGTGTGTACCCAAAACGGATAAGTGCCCCTCTGAACCTGTCAAACCATGCCCTAGGTGACTGTTTCAGACCATACAATGATTTTTTCAACTTACAAACCTTTTCTTTACCAACATTTTCATAAAAAACAGTTGGGATATCCATATATACCTCCTCCTGCAAATCACCATTAAGGAATGCATTTTTAACATCAAGGGTATTCGAACAGAACTTATCTTAGCAACTAGTCCAAAGGTCTCCAGATAATCAACACCATAGGTCTGTGCATACCCTTTTGCAACCAACCTTGCCTTGTACCTCTCTATATTGCCATCATCCCTGTATTTTATAGTGAACACCCATCTATATCCGATTGTCTCCTTATTTGGAGGAAGATCAACTATCTACCAAGTTTGGTTCTTAACCAAGGCTCCCATCTCTTCTTGCATAGATATTTTCACTCAGGTTTGGAGAGAGCTACAGTAACATTCCTGAGTATAGACACATAATCCAAGGAAGAAAGGAAGGCTCAGTAGGAGGATGATAAGGCATTATAGGAAAATTGGTGTGAGATGCAATGGGCAGTAAACTTTCTCTTCTCTTTGCGAAGTGCAATGGGAAGATCAAGGTCAATGGGACCAATTGCAACAATAGTGTTAGGTACAAAAGCATTATTATCAGGAAAAATAGCAGGCTCAGGCTCAAGGGGAACACTTGGAATTGTATTTGTCGAATCTGGAACCTCAAAAGGACTGATAAAGATTGGTGCAAGTTCTTCTAGTTGAGCATGTGTGGAGTCAACCCTCTTATGGCGGTAGCGCTGATAGTGTTGTGTGGCTGCTCGTAGTGGATTAGGTAATGGAACTGATGGAGGTGTTGATGGTAAATTAACAGAGGAGGCACAGGAAGAGGAACAAACTATGAGTTCTCCTCCCCAAAGCTCTCCCCTTGAGGAGAACCACCAGAGAAAAAGAAAGCAGACTCAAAAAAAGTAACATCCATAATGACAAATCTACTCCCCGATACAGATCATAACAACAATACCCCTTTTGGTTTTGAACATACCCAAGGAAAACACATTTCTTGGCCTTAGGATCCAATTTCTTGCGATGAGGGTCAAGAATGTGAACAAAAGAAACACACCCAAAAACCCTCAAAGGTATATGAAACACCTCCTGATTCGGAACAAGAAGACTGAATGGCACATTAAACCCCAAAGTACGTGAAGGGATACGATTAATCAAATGCATAGCTATGAGAACTACATCCCCCCCAGAAACGAATAGGAACTGAAGCACACACCATAAGATTTCTTGCCACCACAATGTGTCTATTTTTCCTCTCTGCTACTCCATTCTATTGTGGTGTATATGCACAACTACTCTGATGAATTACACCATGCTCCAAAAAGTATGTGGCGAAATTCTTCTCAAAATATTCTCCGGCATTATCTGATCTAAGGACCTTAATTCTCTCACTCCAAATTGTGTGAGAACCATTTGGTGGAACTGTCATACCAAATTAGGTACCTCATCACGGGATCTCATCAAATGTCCAAGAATACCATGTGTAGTCATCCACAAACAAGAGGAAATAACGGTAGCCATCCATGGAAGGAATATGATATGGTTTCGTACATCATCCGTACATCAGTGTGAACAACATCGAAAGCAAAAGTACTTGTATTACTTGATTTAAAAGAATGTCTACAATGCTTTCCCAACTGACAACTTCCACACTCCAAACTAGATAATTGGATAGACTTAAACAACTTTGGAAACAAAAACTTTAATGATCTGGAAGAAAAATGACCTAACAGATTATGCCAGAGCATAATTTGACTCACTAACTCTGATCCACTACTATTATTGCTATTAACATGGTGGCTCTGATGTCTCAGTATCTCATCCAAAAGGTAGACTCCATTCACCTCATGACCACTCTCAACGGTCCTCTTTGACTCCAGATCCTGCAAAACACAATTACTAGGGAGGAAGGTCACTGAACAATTCAAATTTTTTGCCAAAGAACTAACAGAAAGAAGGTTAGTATGAAGTTTAGGGACATGTAAAGCAGAAGATAAAGTAATATTATTGGTCACTCTAACTATCCCTTTCCCAGCAATGGGGACATGTGAACCATCTGTTGTAGAGACTTTGTCTCTACTAGAGCACAATTGCTAAGAAATGAAAATGGTAGGTATGTTAGTCATGTGCTCAGATGCTCCTGAGTCTATAATCTAGGGAGGTCCCTCCTTACCTGAGGTGGATGCATAATTTGCAGTTGCATATGAGCTACCCATATGAGCAAAAGAGGTGGTATGATTGGCTCCTACACTCTGTTGTCCATCTGAAGAACTAGAACCGGCTGAATCCTTCTTACTCATAAGCTGTCCAAACTTTTCCAATTCGGTTCTGACTGCTGCTACTGTAATGGTCTCCCAATCAGCATGGGTAAGGGATCTCGAAGAGTCTCTTCTAATTGTCACATTTGCATTTCCCTTCTTGTTCTAGCAAGTGTCTCTAATATGCCTGGTCTTCTTACAATAATCACACACCAAGTCCTTCTTGTCCTCCCTCTTAGTTTCACTGCTCCCCTTGTCTCCATTTGGCTTGGGTCTGATTGTACTAACCATATCAGACTGATCAATCCCAGGTTGTCTCAACATGATATTCCTCCTACTCTCCTCTCCAGAAACAAAGGCATAGGCTTGAGAAAGTGTCACACTCTCTCTAGAAAGGATATGTTGCCTAGCAATGTCGAATTCAGGGTTTAACTCGGCCAAGAAGTCAAAAACCCTATTCTTCTTTACCAACTTCTGATAGGTTGCTACATCATTCACACTTTCCCAAACCACAGTTTCTAAGTGATCTATCTCCTGCCAAAGGGTTTTCAACATGGAGAAATACATGGCAAGAGGTTTATCTCCCTATTTTATACTAATCACCTGATTCCTTAACTGATAGGTTTTAGTCACTCCATCCCAAATTCTCCTTTGTTGTATTAGCCCATAGAAAATTTTTGCCAATGTGGGGTAACATAGAATTACATAGTCAGAACATCACCATGTCATTCTCTTGTACCCACCGGGAGGAATCTGTATCAGGTTTCTTTTACTCCCCAGTTATGTACCCTAGTTTTCCACGAGCACCAATGGCCATCTTAGTTGATTGTGCCCATTCTAAATAATCTATACCATCCAATTTAATTGTGGTAATAATTCCATAACCAATTCAAAACCAGAATTCTGCTCAGTACTCCAGCCCTCCATCTCGGCTTCAAACAATTCAAAACCAGAAATGCACAAGGTAGAAAGTCTCTAAGATCATATTGATCTCACTCACAATGGCAGTTGACCTTTCTGGAAGGAGAAAACCCTATTTGGAGAGAAAACCCTGTTCTCCCACCGTCTCCCACTAGAGAGAAGAGTGACTCGATCACTCCAAAAAGCTTAAGAATATCCAAGAACCTAACTGCCCACTCTAAAAACCCTAGAAAGTTCAACAAGGTCCAAGCGCCCAAGATCAGATCAAGAATGAAGAGTCCAACTTTCCTAGGATTCTTCCCCGCACTCCAGTTCTTCTTGATTTTGATGCCAAAACATAAATAACCGTCTTGATGATTGAAATACACCAAAAAATCCAAGAAATGGGCAATCTGAAGTAGATCAATCAGCCCTTTATCTCCTCATGCAATCGGTTGATCTAGGGTTGCATAGGGGATCTCCCTAACCTTACTCTAATACCAAGTAGAAATCTTGCTGAATTAAAAAAATCTGTAAAAGAAAAGATGTTTTCTTGAAGAAGAGAAGAGAAAAGAAGAAGAGGAAGAGGTTTGAGAGAGAAAAGAGAGCTCATAATCTGGCAAGTGGAGTACAATGACAAATATGCCCTTATAGGGCGGCAAGCATCTAAAACTGCATAAAACACTTAAAAGGCAATCAACAAAGGGCCCAATAAGAGTTTCATGGTCCCCACTTCCTATCTAAACAATAAACATATAAAAGATTACTATTAATTCTGCACAAAACTGATTAAATCCTCAACAATTATCATGGAAGTCTAGCGGGATATACTTCTCTTGCAAACACCTCTTCATCTCTGCCCATCTACTAATAGGATCATTACCTTTATTTTCTAGTTGTTGCTCAAGAGTTCTCCACCATACTTTAGCATGACCTATCAACTTCATTTGTGCAAATGTAATCCTTTGTTTGTCAAACATATCATGCCAACCAAAATATTCTCCTAGTTCAGCAACCCAATTAAAAAATGCTTGTGGATCATCATCTCCTTTGAAATCCGGTATTCCCATTTCTCTTCTAACATGTTTGAAAACTTTACTCCTGTAGTCAACATAATTAGATCTATTTTTTTCCACCATCTTCTCAAATAAGTCAACCAGAGACCCTTCATATGGTTCAAAAACCCAATCATCATTGATTCTAGATTTGTAAGATTGTTTAGAAGATACCTTAGGCTATGGAATCGATCACTTTGTGAGAATATAGTGAATAAACCATTAGCTCTGATACCAAACTGATGTAGGACTAGCTCAATTATAGTCCTTAAAGAATGTTTAATGGTCTTCTTTGATCAGAAATTTATGGATGTTGATGGCTGTAATGGCTTCTTGAAGGAACAAGAAATAAAATAGGAATAGGAAGAAGAGAAAAAATACCCAGAATCACTTACGGGGTGCCTAGAATCACTCTAGGGTATGGGAATTGCTCACCATAATTAGCATAAGCTGAAGAAAACTCAATAAACTTCATCTGTCTTTGTGTAAAATATCCATACATATTTATAGACTCCAAGCTCATAATAATCCTAGGAGTATGTTAGACTCATAATAGTCCTAGGAATTAAACTGTTAGACTCAATAATCCTACTAGGGCTCAAACTAAGTTGCCATATCCTATTTCAATTCAAAGAAGAATCAATAACTCTAATCCTACATATGCAATGACTCTGAAATTTTAAACATAAACAAACTATAAATAGACAAATTAGACCCTATCATTGGACCCTACAGAAAAATTGTAAAATGGCAAAAATATCCCCAGTGTCCAAAAATATAGAAATACATAAAATTTCACAAAATTCCAATTTTGACTCTTCGGCTCCTGCATGACTGCACCAATCATCCACATAAACAATGAGAGATGTGAGTAAATCTCTAGATCTCTTAATAAATAATGTATGATCAGATTAAGCTTGCTTGAGACCAATCTGAACATGGGTAGTCCTAAAAATCAGGCTCTAGGAGACTGCTGGGTCCTATTATGAGAGACCTGCAGGTTGGAGCATGGGTCATTGGAGGTGACTTTAAAACTATAAATTCTATGAGAAAAAGAAATAAGGCTATCTAAAAACATGGCAAGCATTAAAACGTTAAGCAGATGTATAAATGACTGTATGCTCAAGGAAATCCCATTTTTGGATGCAAGATTCATATTGTCTAATATGCAAGCAAACTCCATTTTCTAAAGTTTGGGAGAGTGAAAGGCAAATATATTACCCTTACTGGGAAGTAGTTGCCCATTCACTTTGGCGCTTGAGATAATTAGAGGTATATATGATCTGCATACTGACAGTTGGGATGCTGGCCCTCTTGACAATCTATCCTACTTTCATCAACAACAGAGCGATGTTTCAGAGGATACAGAACTGATATTTGTACCCTTCATGTGTCCATCCTATGCTTCAAGGATGAGAATGGCAAATAATTTATTCTTGTCTTGTTCCTTGTAACAAATATATGGAGACATTTTTCTCTTATTTAGTTGTGCTGGGGCTACTAAACTAGATGTGTTTGATCTCTTTGCTTCTCAGCTAACTCCTTCAAAAACAAAGGGGAAAATTGATGTGGCAATGCACTAGAGCAGCAATCCTTTGGAGCATATGGAATGAATTGAATGAAAGAATCCATAGGAGATGGGGAAAAGGGTTTGTGGAGCCTCAGCGCTTTGTGAGAGAGACAAATGGCATCAGAAGTGAACATCTTGTTCAGGAGGACCTGGAGATCAGAAAACTTTCTTACAAACAACTTTGCAAGAGAGATGTACTAGGGAGAACCTTGGTGTAGTTCTGTTTGTTATGTTTGTTATTCCCTCGTATCTGGCCTTTACAGAGATACTTTAGATGATGTCTTCTCTTATCAGTCTTTTCTTGAATATGTTTGGACCTTTTCTATTTTGCTAATGATCATAAAAGCCAGATTTTTGGTGGATAGTCTATGAATTTCATTATAAAAGCTAACCATAACATGGATTTGCAGTTCATTCATCTCTCTTGGTCAACTGAACAATGGTCTCTTGGATAAACCTCGGATGGATTATGAAGCTACTGGTGAGGTATATTACACTAAAGATAACTTGGATTATCACAAAAGGAGGTTTAGTGCATGTTGCAGAATTGTTTGTTCAGAACAGATTATATTCCAATTTTCCAATGGATTGTCTTTTCTGCCTAGGGTTTAAGAGAAGCTGTTAAGAATAGTGACATTGCTGCAGTCAAGAGGTTATTGAGTGAGGTAAGTCCATTATTGCTTCACCATTGAATTATGCACTATGCTCGATATAAGACAAATTGTTTATGTTGACAGGGTGTGGATGCAAATTACTGTGACAAGCAAGGATTGTCTTTGCTGCATTTGGTACGTTCTTTACTTTGTTTCTTCCTTTTTGATCAGTAACATGACTATTTATTAACAGCATGGTTAGGCTATAGCCTCTAGTTGAGTGCATATGCCTCAAGGTGAAGCAGTGCCTTTTTGCCTTGAGGTTATAGCATCATGTCCTAACTATGAGCTTAATCCTTAACCTTGCATGGTGTAGAGCGAGGCAAAACATGAGTTGCAGCCAAGGCATAAGCCTCATTTTCTAGCAGTCCATGATTTGCCATGTGTAGAAAACTTTGTTTATTTCTTTTAAATTCTTTTGTTAAAATAAATTAACATAAATAGTAAATAAATAAAAGTGAGATTGAAGCCTAGTTTCTTTAGCCTTGTAAGGGCTCTTTTTGTAAATACTCACATATATATAGACAAATCAAAACCCACCCATGAATTTTGATAAATAACACATGATTGACTACCAAGTTTATGATACTAGTTGATTGGTCAAAAAGTTTTTCGGATACCATATCCTTTCGATATCATAGTATGTATGTTATATATATATATATATATATATATATATATATATAGTTTTCAAGGCGCCAAGGCGAGGCTAGGCGATAGGGGGGCACATAGCGATGGATTTTTTTTAAGTGAAAATCACATATCCTAGGGTAGTTCCCTAGGTTCCATAACCAACTCTCTTTAATAACTATCCATAATTTTCATAAGAAAATTATAAACTTCATGTTTAAGTCTAGAAAATCAACATATTAATGAGAAGAAAAAGAAGAAAGGAAAGAAAATTCAAAAAATATAGGGGCTGAACCCCTATTTTTGTTATAGGAAAAGAAGAAAAGAAAAGGTGGAAGAAGAAATGTGTTGATTAGACAAAATTTTAAGTTCTTCCCTAGTTCCCTTACTTATTGGTTTAGATTTTGAAGTCATTGAGGGTTCAATACAGCAGTTAGCAATGTTTGTATTGATTAAACCCTAACAAATAAGAAAATGATAAAAAGAAATTAGTTTATAAACACAAAAAGTGAATACTTTTCTTTAATAATGTCTATTTTATAATTATAATCTCAAAAAAAAAATAACAATATAAAAGTATTTTATTACATGGTATGCAAAACTGCTTGGCAATTGGGCGAGGTGAGCCTCCAAGGGCGCCTTGTCGCCTAGGTGTCACCTTGACAACTATGATATATTTTGGCTCTTGGGGTGGGGTCAATTCATTCTGATTCACCCCTGATTTCTGGTGTTCCTTTCTCTAGCTCAAACTGGCTGTATGACATGGTATTAGAGCAGGTTACTCTATAATCTATGTTTGCTCCATGCTCACTCATTAATCAAGGGTTAAAATGTCGATGTCGATGGAAATGTTGTTTACCTAAATATAGGACATATGTCGGTATTGTTAGTGATGTCGGAAATGTCGGATGGAAATAATGTAAAAATTATAGATATTGGGGAAATATTATGAAATATTTGGAAATATGCAATGATATTCTGTAATATGATAAAAGAACATTAATACACCTTTCCAGACTATTATCTTCTATGATGCACATGTTCTTGTTCTAGTAAATAATTAGAATTAAATCATGTAAACAATATAAACAAATTAATATTTTTATTATTAAGAAAACTACTTATTTTATTCTAATAAGTAATTAGTTTAAGTAATATTTTTATTATTATATAAAATATCTTACTACTTTTTGTTTTTATGAATATTTATCTCAAATTTTAACTTTCTTATTATTATTCATTTTTGTTACTTTTATAATGAGGGTCTAAAATATCACCATATAAATTATTTATTAAATCATATAAACTAGATAAACCATTTAATATTTTATTATTATAAAAATATTTCAATTCGTGCATTTTATTTTATTTTATTTTAATAAGTAGTTAGTTTAATCGTTTGCTTTTTATGAATATTTTATATTTTTTCTTAAATATTAATTTTTTTATTACTTATTCATTTTTGTTGGTTTTTATAATGAAAGTCTACAATATTACTATAGACTTTCATATACTTGTAATATAAGAATATAAGAATATATTAAAGATTCTTTTTATAAGTTTTCTATTAGGGGGTCTATAGTATTAAAATAGACCCTATTGCATTGTAACATCCTTGTAGTTATGTTTTAAAGATTCCATTTAAAGGCTTGCTTTGTGGTGGTCTATAGACTTAGATAGACCATCATATATTGTAGCATGTCTTTTATAACATAAACTAAAACATTTAGGCTTAAGGGTTCATTGTTCATTCAAACCTTCAACCTGAAACTTCGAAGACTCTACAAAGACTTAAAGATGCAGTGTGAGGATTTTAGGAATCCAAAGATGAAGACAAAGAAGCAGAAGAGGAAGATGAAGACATGCATTCTTCTCATTATCGAGCCCTCAATTCCACTTCTTTGATCAATCCTAGCCCTAGGTCACTCTGTTCTGCGATTTCAACTAGAGACATCTTCTTAGAACTCTCTTGGATGGCATCTGCTTGAAGTGAAATTTGATTGGTTGTGTTGCCCTGGCCAGTTTTACTCACTTAGAAAAATTCTTTGAGATTGGACAAGTTTTGGAGGAGTTTTGATCTCCTCTCCAGGGCGGCAGCAGGTTTCTTTTCCTTCTTTGGACTAGTTCATTTCTAAGTGTTCATGCAAGCTTCTAGAACTCCACTTCTACTACCATTGGTCCAGACTGAGTTTCTCCAGACATAGACCACCCTATAGAGGAAAGTGACTTGAAGGCTATTTGAATGGAACTGTTTGTAAATCCAAACACTAAGGCCTTTACACAATGGAAGCTGGACAATGGGAAATTAGTCTCCTGGATTCTAAGCTTTGTTGTACCTCACATTGTTGTTCCCATGAGAAGACAATGAACAGCCTATGTGATTTATTCCTATTTGAAAAAGGTTTATCATCAGTCCAACTTGTCAAGATAATATCATATTGAGTCTGAGATTTTTGCTTACTGCTAGGGGGACAAAAAGATACAGGAATACTATGCAGGCTTTATTAATTTATGGGCAGAATATAAACTGGTTCACATTGATCCTTTTGATTCCTTAGAGTGTGTTAAGTATCTACAAAAGCATTTTGAAAAGAGGAAGTGAACTAGTTCCTTATGAGACTGAGACCTGAATTTCAAATAATCAGGTCTAATATTTTGAGTAGAAGCACTATTCTGGATTTAGACTCTATAATGGGAGAGTTGCTAAGGGAAGAGACTAGACTCATGACTGCTATGAACATAGAAGGGAAGCAACTTGATTCAGGGGTTGATACAGTTGTTTCACGCTATGGTTTGAGTTCGGTTTCAATCAAGTGTATGGATCTTACACTCTGACTCAAGGGGAGAATACAATGATAGAGGATTTTTGGTTTATTTGAAACATCATGGCATACAAGTTCAACGAAGCTATCCAGACACTCCTCATCAAGATAGTGTGACATAATGGAAGAATGGCCACATTCTCAATGCTGTATGTGCCTCCCTCATTTTGGGTAGAGGTTGCTAGTATGGTTGTGTAGTTAATTAATTATATTCCTTTATCGGTTCTTGCTAACATGTCTCCTCATTAGAAAATGTTTGGTTGCCCTGCAAATGTTTTTCATCTTCATGTTTTTAGATGTCTTTGTTTTGTGCATCTTCCCTCTCGTGAGCATTCTAAACTTTTAGCTCAATCTGTTATGTGTGCCTTTATGGGATACAATCCTAACCACAGGGGATATCTTTGTTAGGATCCCTTTGCGCATCATATTTGTATTTCTCGAAATGTGGTTTTTCTTGAGCATCTCTTTCTTTTCAAGAGTAGCCAAGCTATCTATACCTTCTATTTCTATTTTGTGTGACTTTGATTCACAAGATGCTTCGTCTTCAACTGTTGTGAAGGATCTTCTCATCTTTTCTTGCACGCAAATTCATAGTCTAGTGCTTGTGTTTACAACCCCCTTCCTCCTGGTTCCGATCCTCGGTCCGTTTTAGACACCCCTATAAGTGACACTCTTGTTTCAGATTCCTCTATTGTTCCTTCTGTTCCTTTGTGTTGTTTTACTCGTGCTTCTAAACCACCTGATCGTATGGTTTTCCTTCGGACCTTAGCTCATTTTCTATTGTTTTGTCTTCCACAGATATTCCCCACTCTTACCAATAGGCCATTAGTAGTCCTCAATGGAGGGATGCCATGGATCAATGCTTTAAAAACCAACCCAGAAATGTAATTGCTTTTGCCTCTATTTTTTGGGTCAATAGTTCAACCGTTTGGTCGAATAGTTCGATCCATGAAATCATAAATGTTTTTATAACTTAATATTTACTTTATCAATTATATAAGTCAATTACAGAGTAATATTTATTATATTACTGAGAATCCAATACCAAAAAAATTATTATAATACTGAATAACATCTATAAATGAATAATATTGTATATTTTAATTATAGATCAATATTTAAAACTTTAAAAGAATATTATATATTTTTCCCTAAATCAAATAGTTGATTCTTTGTTAAGTAGAAGAATCAAGGAATTGAAACAAGTTATAAATCAAGCATTCAAAAATGAAGAAAAAAAAAGAATGACTCAAAACAAATGTATGAGAAAAACTTATAAAAAAAATAGAATATGAGAAGTACCTCAATATTTTTTCCACTTTGACTGATGCCTTGTTGGTTCCATTATTGCAAACCTGCAACAACACTTTACTCAAGACTGAAGATAGTGGCTGTAGCGTCGCCCATTTGTTCATATTTCACCACCACTGAAGATGATTAAAGAGAAGAAGAAGATAAATCGAGTCGGTTTGGGAAAAGGAAGATGGAATTAACATAGAAAGAAGAAAAAGTGAAAAAGGTGAAAGAAGATAAGTGCTAAAGATGGTAAGACAGTGGGAGAAGAAAAAGAAATGGGCAAAACCCAAAACAGAGAAGAGAAGGAAAACCCTGAGCTTATATTTGATTTGTCGAATAAGACAAATAGGATGTATATGTCTTTTTAATTTTTTTTATTTGGGTTTATGTAACCTGCTAACCACTACCTGAGTTCAATGGTGTAGTGGTTCAATCATCCAGGTTAGTTGTTTTTTTACCTGTTCAACGTTTTTTTTTTTCAAAAAGAGCGATCTGATCCAAAACCGGACTCGGTGCATTGACCCCAACCGTCTAGTCTAGTCTAGTCTGATTTTTAAATAATGCGATGGATGCAAAGATTCAAGCTTTGCACGAGAATGACACTTGGGACTTTGTCCCAACTCTTTCAGATATCTCTATTATTGGGAGCAAGTGGGTCTACTTCATCAAGTTGAAATCAGATGGCTCTCTAGATCGATATTAAGCTTGGCTTGCGGCTCAGGGCTATACGCAAGAGTATGGCATTGATTATGAGAAGACATTTGCTCCAGTGGCAAAGATCACTACAAGTCGTGTTCTTTTAGCCCTCTCTGCAGCACACTCTTGGATTATTTCTCAATTAGATGTGAAAAATTCTTTTCTACGTGGGCATCTAAAGGAGACAATATATATGAAACCCCCTTCGAGGTAATGTAGTGATCCTTCTCTCGTCTATTGGTTAAAGAAATCTCTCTATAGGTTGAAGCAAGCCCCTCATGCATGGTTTGAAAATTTCAGGGGTGTTGTGAATGTTGGGTATAGCCAGAGTACTTCTGGTCACTCTCTTTGTTTGGAAAAGAACCCAGGTGTTACAATTCTCTTTTTGTATGTAGATGGCATGTTGACTAGAGATGATATAGAGTGAATTCAGGAGCTCAAGTATCTTCTTCACAGTTCCTTTCACATGAAGGATTTGGATCCTCTTACTTATTTCTCAGGACTTGAAGTCCAAAGGAGTCATTGGGGATATTTCATTTGCCAACACAAATATGCCTCTAATCTTGTCAAGTTGATTGACCTTATTGATTATAAACAAGTTGATACTCCTTTGGAGTTCAATGTTAAATTGTCCAAGTTAGAAGGTTCTTTACTCACTAATGCATCCCTCTATAGGCAACTTATCTCATCTATCTCACCTTAACATCTCGCACACGATTTAGGTTGTAAGTTAGTTTGTCTCTGCCCCTCCTCTACCCCATTTGATTGTTGTACATTGGATTGTTCGCTATCTTCGGGGGCACCTTATCCCAAGGACTATTCTTCTCTTCGTCCTCTCCTATCCAATTAAGGGCCTATGCTGATGCAGATTGGGCAGGCTGCCCCGACACCTGTCGTTCCACTAGTAGGTGTTGTGTCTTCATGGGTGACTCTTAGGGCTATCAGTGGGTTGGGTCTACTTGACAAAACTGAACCGATCGAACCAATTATGTCAATTCTGGTTCAAAGTTCTATCCCATTGGGTCGGTTCTGATTCTTTATTGTGTGTCCTGATTATTATCGGTTCGGGACCGGTTTTGGATGTCCCGGACCGACTAAATATCATAACATATATGATATGTTATGGTATTTTACGTAATATCTGTTATAGTAGATGTCTAAAATTATCCATTTGGTAGAAATACTTTAATGAAATCCTATGCACCTTGAAGCCCTTTCATTTTTCACTCTTTTTAACTACTAATTCTTAACCCTAATCTACTCTTGTCTCATCTGTCGGCCACTAATGGAGACACTGACACTAAGACCAAGCACCGCTCACAAAACATTGAGACGTTGCAATTGTACGCGATAGGCACAGGGCCAGGTTTGCTTGTTAGGAAGTGTAGTGACGGCATCTAAGCAGAGAATGCAACAACGGCAAGAATGGCAAGTAACCATTAATCGATCATTTTTCTTCTTGAATCGCAGCGGGAAATGGCTATCTGATCTGAGATATGGTTTTTCTTCTTGTTGTATTTGTTTTATATTGGTCGTTCTCTCCTTCTTGAATGATAGGAACATGTTGCATCAACAAGTAGTCCAAGTCGTGTTTTTTTCTTCTATGTGATTTTATATTTATTATCTATTATTTTGGTACATGAGAGGATGCTTGATGGCCCAATAATAGAAGGTTACCATTGCCTCTTTGCCTAAATTCCCTCTATTTACAACTCTGCCAAGTATTTCTACATTCAATTTGACTCCGGAAGCCATTAGGGCACATTCAATTGCTGGCTTGCAGCTTTACATCTTAATTTTTTATGGATAACCCCTTTAGATTATAATCAGTTTTCATTGGGGCAGACCCGATTAGCCCGATTAATAATCAGTTTGGTTGTGGGCCCCAAATTATTGTTCTGCTAAGGTCTGATTTGGGATTGAGACAACCTAATTTCTTGTCAGTTCAGGATGGTTTCATCCTGTCCCAAACCAAACCCGAACCGTTGACAGCCCTAGACTCTCTTATCTCATGGAAGTGCAAGAAACAACAAACTATCTCTAATTCATTTATGGAAGTAGAGTACAAGCAATGTCATTTGTCTATAGTGAAGTTATTTGGCTTCAATCTTTATTTAGGGAATTGGGTCACTAAATAAATCAACTTCCATAGCCTTCACACTTTCCTTATAAGGGCTTTTTTGTCTGGTGTTCCTTTCTCTAGTTCGAAAGGAAGGTAGGAAAGTGTGTAGGCTATGGAAGTTGATTTATGCGCTAAAAGAGTTGCCACGAGCTTGGTTTACTTAGTTTAGTGGAGTGGTATAGGAATTTGGCCTACATCAGTGCAGTGTCTTCCTTCTAAGGGGGAGCATTCCTTTGCATTTTTTGAACTTCCTCTTCTTGTTCCCACTTTTGTTGAGTTTCCTGATGACCGACTCTTCTACTACTAGTTGTCAAAGAGAAGAGAAGAAGTAATTTCGAAAGAGTTGGGTGGAGTTACTGTTCACACCCAAAGAAAACTTTATACTATCTAGGAAAATTACATAAATGTCCCTAAGAGGGCGCCAAATACAAAAGGAATTAAAAAACACCAAAATTCCATTGTTCTAATACATGTTCTCAACACTCCCCCTCAAGCTAAGATAGATGTCTATCATGCCCAGCTTGCCAAGGTTTTTATAAAATTTAAGTTCGTGGAGACCCTTGGTGAGACAATCAACAAGTTGATCTTCAGACTTGACAAACGGCATACGTATTTCTCCACTGGCTATTCTCTCTAATGAAGTGTTTGTTAACTTCAGTATGCTTTGTCTAATCATGCTAGACTAGGTTATGGGCAATGTTCATGGCAGCTTCATTATCACAATACAGTCAATTGTATATCAATTTGGATTCCAACCTCAAATAGCAAAGTCTTCAATCAAAGTAACTTTGATACACCATGAGCCATAGCTCTACATTCTGCTTGCGCGCTAGATTTGGCAACAACATATTGCTTTTTACTTCTCCATGATACAACATTACCTCTAACTAATGCACAGTAACCAAAGGTGAATCTCCTATCATCCATAGAGCCTACCTAGTCTAAAGCAGTATAAGCCTCAACCTTGAGATGTCCATGGTTGGAGTACAACATTCCTTTGCCTGGACACCCCTTTAAGTAGGCAAGAATTCTATTGACTATCTATGTATGTGAAGTTCTGGGTCTATGCACATACTAATTCACCACACTTACAACATAGGATATATCAAGTATGGTCAAACACAAGTAGAGAAGCCTACCAACAAATCTTTGATAAACATTTTTGTTAAGAAGAATGTCTCCATCATCAGCACTTGGTTTATGTTTGGGATCAATGGGGGTTTCAACTAGCTTGCACCCTAACTTTTCTACCTCATGAAGAAGGTCAAGAACATACTTTCTCTGCGAAATGAATACTCCTTCCTTTGACCTTGTCACTTCAATCCCAAAAAAGTATTTGAGATTCCTAATGTCTTTGATCTCAAATTCAGAAGCAAGGAAAGACTTTAGTTGGACAGTTCCAAAGTTATCATCTCTAGTGACAACAATATCATCAACATACACTATTATAAAGTCACTAGGTCATTAACCCTTCTTAAAAGAGTACAATCTGCCTATGATTGAGTAAATCCAAATTTAAGAATAGATTTTCTAAATCTGTCAAACCAAGCCCTACGAGACTACTTGGGCCCATAAAGAGATTTCTTTAGACGATAAACCTTCCCCTTACTATTAGGGAAGTTTACTACCAAGGGAAGATCCAGGTAGACATTTTCTTGAAGATTTCCATTGAGGAAGGCATTCTTCACATCCACCTGATATAGAGGCCACGAATGGTGAGCAACAAGAGACATAATCACTTGGATGGAGTTCATCTTAGACATAGGTGCAAAAGTCTCTTGATAACCAATCTCATATGTTTGAGTATACCCTTTTGCCACCAACTTAGCTTTGTATCTTTCGACTGAGCCATCAGCCTAATGTTTAACTATATACACCCACTTGCAACCCATTGGGACCTTACCCTTGGGGAAAGGGACAATCTCCTAGGTTTGGTTCTTTATGAGGGCCTCCATTTCCTAGTTCATAGCATCCTTCCACTGTGGGGACTGCACTGCCTCTATAACATTACGAGGAATAAAAACAGTAGTAATGGTAGAGATACAGACATAGTATGAAGGTGATAGGGCATCATAAGAAACATAGTTAGTGATGGTATATGTAGTACACTTCCTTTGTCCTTTTTAGATTGCAACTAGCGGGGATTCTTGCGATGCATGGGATTTATTAAGAGAAAGTTAAATAATAGAAGGGGTCATTTAGTAAAATACCCCTTATAGTTTCATGGATTTACTAAAATCTACCCTAGTTAGCATTTTACTAAAACACCACTTATAATTTGCAATGGATTTAATTAATCTTCCATTAGATACCAGTGTTGACCCTAATGTTCATTTAAATAAATTTAATCAAAATAAAATAAAAATAAAAATACCATTTTTGCCCTTAATAAGACACGGGAAGCCACTCTATTGGCTATATTTGGTCAATTTTGTTTTTATACAAAAAAGTGTTAAGGGTATTTTTGGAATAAAAAATCATGGGCCTAATGGCAAAACAAACACTCCTTAATGAAAGGTTGATTAAGTAAATAAGTTGTAAAATATATGGAATGTTTTAGTAAAATGAAAACTATAAGGTAGGTTTAAGTAAATATGTAAAACTATAAGGTGTGTAGGAATGGCAACGGGGCGAGGATCATATTCCCCGTCCCCGACCCCAATTCTGAAAATAACCACCATCCTCGATCCTCGATCCTTGACGGGGATGGGTTCCACGTAGGGACCCGAATCCCCAAAGGGTTTTCAGATAATAGTATTTTTTTAAAATAAATAAAAAATTTCAATTATAAATAGTTTTAAATATGTTTTGATATAAATAATATAATAGTATATTTGATACAAATAACATTTAATACATGTATATATATATATATATATATAATTGGGGTCAGGGTGGGGCGGGGACCTCAAATTATTATTAATTTCAATATTATGTTATAATTATTTTTTTGCTTATTAGATTTTTTTTTTTAATTTACTAAATAATTTCTTTATTTTAACTATTTAAAATCTAGTTATGTTAAATATTTTTTATATTTAAAATATTTAGTTATTTAAATACGTAAATAATATGTAGAATATTTAAATTTTAAAATATCAATTATTTATTGAATTTAATTATCCATAAAATCATAATTTATATTATTACTACATAATTTCATTATTAATTTTGTAATATATTATATTATTATTATTTTCAATATTATGTTTTAATTATTTTTCTACTTTGAATAAACTTTTTTAATTTATTACATAATTTCGCTATTTTAACTATTTAAAATCTAGTTATGATAAATGTTTAGCTATTTAAATATTTAAATAACCAATAAAATATTAAAAACTTTTTGTTATTTGAATCTTATTTATTTAAGCTATTACATATTAAATATTTAAAAAACATTTAAATTTTAATCCAGAAAAACATAATTTAAATTGTTAGTACATAATTTCGTGATATATTTTGTAAAAACATAAAATTATTTTGTGTTTTTAATAAATATTTTAAAGTTATTATATAATTTTGTTAGAATATTTAAATAATTCATAATTTTTTTAATCCAAACCTTCTTTATATAGATATAGATAAAAAGTAGGGGAGAGGATAAATAGGAATTAGAGATAATTTAGGATAGAAACTTCCTACTAAATTAGAGATAACTTTGGAGATAAATAGGAATTAGAGATAATTTAGAAAATAAATAGTAATTAGAGATAATTTTAGAGAAAATGGGGGAGGGTAGTTTAGGAGAAATTTTAGGAGAAGAGATTATTTAGGTTATTAGGAAAGTGCATCTCATTGGTTGTTTCAAAAATGACATGAAATAAAAAAAATAAAAATTTCAAAAAAATGAGAAAATTTCTTGACTACTTTGTTTTAATATATATATATATATATTGGTATGGTCAAGGTCATCTTGAGAGATCTTTTTTGGGATTATAGCATATAGGGGCAACTTTTGGGCCCTAATATCAATAAAAGTAATAAATTTAATAAAATTTCAAAAATAAGTTAACTTTTTAAAAATAATATATAAAGGGACAAAGTTACTGTTGATCTTCTTCTTCTTCTAGATTATTCTTCAAAGCCACCCGTCGCCGCCTCTCGCCCACCTCCACCTCCGCCTCGAGAGGTGGGCGACGGCGGCACTGGTCTACCATCCGCCATGAGCAGTAACTATATTTGATATTATTTTTAAAAAGTGGAGGCATGCCGGAGGCGGCGGCGGGCAGCTCTAAAGAAGATTATGAACAGTAACTTTGCCCCTTTTTGATATTATTTTTAAAAAGTTAATTTATTTTTGAAATTTTATTAAATTTATTACTTTTATTGATATCAAGGCCCAAAAGGTGCCCTTATCTAATATAATCCCATTCTTTTAATGGAAAATTCATTAATAAAAAGGGTTAATTACAATAAAATGGGGAGGTAAACTGTCTTAACTCCCCTCACTTAGCTAGCCCATTTGAGAGTGAGTTAGCACTTCTCTTTACCCAACTATATTTCACCTCCATGTACCTTTTTAGCCGCTTAATTTTTTTCTTGTCATCCTGAGAGATATCAAGCTCTGTACTAGAAGGAAAAGGAAATTCAGGTTCAAGATTATTTACAGAGTTACCTGGAGCCAAGTGATCAGATTGTTGTGGACCTTCAGCCTCAAGAGCAATCCTTCTTTTGTGTGCAATGAACCACTGTTGTGAAGACCGCTAATGGGGAACAAGAGGAGGAGGAGCAGGCATGTTGCCACTACAAGTAGGATGGGGGAAGACACACTAGGAGTATCTATAGAGGTAGGAACAGGAAACAATGTGGGGTCGGATCTTCATTGACACTTTCCCCCTAGAGAGAAGGGCAAGGTGGTTGGAAAAAAGGAGTAGACTCAAGAAAGGTAACATCCTTGGACACATACCACCGACCAAAGTGGGGGTCAATGCACTTGTCTTCCTTTTGGACAAGAGAGTAATCAAGAAAAACACACTTGATGGATTCAAGAAAAGGAAAGGAGCAGTCAGGAATTGAAAGACTGTGTGTTGCATAGGGCAATACTTTGGCTAAAGACTTTGGAAATCTTTCATCAATTCTCTTTCAATGACCTTTGGAGAAACTGGTCAGCAGTAGCAAGGTTCTCACCCTTAAAGGATAAGTCAATTACAAGCTGGTCTCCTCCATCTAAAGGCTCACTGAAGCTGAACTTTGATGGAAGTAGCATGGGTAACCCAGGATTATCTGGAATGGGGGGTGTCTTGAGAAATGAGAAGGGAGAGATTATGTTGCTCTACTCGGGTCCTTTAGGAGTTGGGGACTCCATCAGGGCAGAGCTATTAGCTGTTGTACAAGGGGTGCAATTTGCAAACCAGTTGGGGGTACAACATCTAGTAGTTGAAGGAGATTCCAAAGTGGTGGTGGGCTGGTTGAAAAATCCTGAAGATGCTATATGGCGCTACAAGAATGAAATGAAGAAATTCAGTTGGTTGACAAGGAATATGTTGGTCTCTTTACAGTGGGTGGGGAGATCAGCAAATACTTTGTTCGGTGTGTTAGCTAAGCAAGGGGTAAATCGGGAAGAATTGTTTTGGACTCAGCTGTGATTCAAGTATTTCTTTCCTAGTTTACTTGTAAGATTCAAGGATGGGCTGCAGCTCGCACCTCTCCCTAGGATGTTGTATGAATTCACAACTCTAAATCAGCTTTTGAACTAATAAAATTTACTATTATTCATAAAAAAAAAAAAAACACACTTGATGGACTTAGGATTAAGTTTGAGGCGAAAAGGACTCGTATCATGAACAAAACAACTACACCTAAAGACTCAAAGAGGATGTCGAAGAGGAAGACAAAAAGTAGGATCATTAGGGAATAGAAGTTGATGAGACTGGAAATTTAGAGTCCGTGAAGGAAGCTTGTTAATGAGATATACCGTAGCTTCAACAACATCTCCCCAGAAGTGAGAAGGCACATGCATCTGAAAAAGTACCCCCCCCCCCCCCAATGACTTCAACCATATGTCTATTTTTTTTCTCTTTGCTACATTAGTTTGCTAAGGGGTATGGGAACATGAGTTCTGGTGAATTGCCTCTTTTTTTTTTCAAGAAAGATACATAGATGTTTTTCAAAGTACTCCTTAGCATTGTCAAACCTTATTATTTTGATGTTCTTTTCAAATTATGTTTCCACCATTTTAAAAAAGTTCTGAACAATGGAGGAGATTTCATCTCTGCTCTTCATCAAATATAACCAAGTGTATCTTGAGTAATCATCACTAAACAAGATAAAGTATTTATAGCCACCTATGCAAAGGATAGAAAATGGGCCCCAAACATCAGTATATATCAAGTTAAAACTTAAAAGCAACATCACTTCTTCTATTACTTGCAAAATATGTAGTTCTACATTGCTTTGAGAGATGACAAACTTCAAATTGTAGTTCTACCTTCCCCTTGAGTCTTAAACTCAGCTCCTGCCATTTCTATAAGAGGTTTATCAGAAGAAACCAGTTCTCTGCAAGACCCCCCCCCCTAAAAGAGAAACTTTTGTGCTGGAACAGATCTGGTAATCACCCAGAAAAGGTTTGGAAGCTGAAACTAGCCTAGAAATCAACCAGAAAACAATTTGGAATGTTGAAACTGATCTAGAAATCACCCAAAAATTGTTAAAAGTCAGGTCCGGTCGTAGGGTTAAGAAAAACCCTAGAGAAAACTCTGAGAAAACAAAAAAACTCGTAGGGTTAGATAGGTCTGATCTATCTCTGATTGGTGTCGATCTCAAGGAGAAACAAAAACTTACCCAGAAAAACCTGATCGCCACTTCCAATCCCAGTTTGAACCCTAATCTTGATCCTTCTTGCTGTTCTCTGATTCTTCCTGATTACCAGACACTCTCCAAGGCTCTACAAGAATCAGCTGATGGACAGATCTTGCTAAACTTCCAGCCCTAGGAAGTTCTCATGCAATTGGCTGGATTAGACACATATGAGAAACCCTAACCTGTCTCTGATACCAAGTTGACTAATGAGGACTGTAATCAGTCCAATTCTTGATGTGAATTTAATGAGAAAAAATAACAGAAAAGAAGAAGAAGAAGAAGAAGAGAGAGAGAGATGAAAGAAAGAGTGTGGGTTGACTAGAGTTGCCACCCCACTCAACTATTTATATTAACATCATAAATAAAGCAGCAATTACACTAATGCCGCTACTGCTTACATAAGCAAATAACTAACAAAACTAACATCACTAACAGCAACCTAACTGCAAATATAAAACAGCAAACAAGTAACAGCAGCAGTGGGGATTACAATAAATAACTAACGGCAATATAACAGCACACATTATTGCTCTACATCTCTACAGTTATCTTATGACCTTTATGTAATTGTTTTCCCCTTCTTCTCTAATAAATTTTCTTTTATTTATCTCCAAAAACAAAGACTACTTGCAGACTTTTGCCCCAATATCTAAGATGACTTCAATTAGGGTTCTATAATCCTTGGCAATGAGTTTTGACTAGGCCCCTTATTAGTTTGATGTTAAAAATGCTTTCTTAAATGGGGACTTTTATGAAGAAATTTGTCTCTTCCTCCTGGCACATATCGTAAGGAAATGCACGGGAAGGTTTTTAGCCTAAAATAAGTCTCTTTATGGGCTTAAATTGTTTCCTAGGGCATGGTTTGAGAGGTTCTGTGCTACCCTCATCAGCTTTGGTTACACTCAAACTTGGTCTGATCACACACTCTGTGTGAACAGGAGAGATTCTCTAATGACTTTATTAATTGTTTAGTTGATGATATTGTAGTTACTAGAAGTGACTCACAGGAAGTTCAAAACCTCAAGAAGTTTCTTAACACTGAATTTGAGATTGTAGAGAACACTGATGTGGGCCCCACTGCAGTGGTCCCCACTGTGTTTGTAGGACAGCAGTATTTGTTTCAGTTATAGTAGTGTCAATTTGAGTCAGTTTGCTAATTCAACTGTTATTTATTTCAGTTTTATTTACTTTCTTTATTATGTAAGTACCTAGGGCAGATGTGTCCTTTCATCATGTACTAAACATAAACCTATAAATATTAAGAGAGTGGCGGCGGCAGATCTGTCAAGAATCTGTCCCTCCTTTCAGCAACTTGTGTTCTCTTGCTTCTCTTCTATTCTCTCCCTTTTCTCTCATCTTCTTTTCTGTTTTACAAACCTAAAACCTTTTAGGATTCAAGACTGATTACAGTCTTGATCTTCTACTTGGTATCAGAGCCTATCTAGGGCTTCTCATGTGTATCTAGTCCAGCCGATCACATGAGAACTAGCTAGGGCTGGAAGCCTTGAAGAAGTTTTTCGGCGGCTGAATCTTGGAGATTACCAGGAGAGGTTCGCAGCAGTTGAAGACTTGCCGCAGCCTGCAGAGAGTTGGTAATCAGGAAGAGGCAGCGAAGGTTAGGGTTCAGGTAACCCTAGAAGACAGTACACCGAAGGCAGGTAATCAATAAGTAAGTTTGTTTCTTTACTGATTTTTAGAAATTGCAATCGGCCGAGATAGGTTGGACCTATCTAGAAAGAGGGGCCGAACTGTGTTCAAGTTTGCTCTAGGGTTTGGCTTGCCGAACTGTGATTAAGTTTGTGTCTAGGGTTTGATTGTTGGGCCGAACCCTCCTCTTCAAAGGGGATTAGTTTTTTAGGGTTTCATAGTGCCCTACGACAAGTCCTACTGGTGCGGACTGCTTGGAGAGTGCAGCTGAGCACTTTAGTGATTTCAGATCACTAATTTTCTTCAAATCAACAGTTGAAACCCTATTTTTGCTCTCACAGTAGTGGGCCCCACAGTAGTGGTTTCAGAGAACAGCATCTCAGATTGATAGGCGGTTGATTTCAGATCAGTTTTGTGTTGGTATTCTTGATCGGATCAGACCAGTTTCAGATCAGTTTCAGATCGGTTTTGTGTTGGTATTTCTGATCGGATCAGATCAATTTCAGATCAGATCAGTTTCGAATCAGCTTTCAGACTTACTTCCTTGACTCTGTTTTCTGGTATAATTGCTCTAATAGTTCGTAGCCATTGAATCTTGATCAAAGATGGAGTTCAAGGGTCAGGGAGATAGTAGTTTTGGAAACCACAGTTATGGTAATGTATCTGAAACCGGGTTTCAGATTACAACTATGAGATTTGATGGGTCAAATTATTTGGAGTGGGCACAATCAGCCATGATGGCTATTGGAGGAAGGGGAAAACCGGGTTACCTCTTGGGAGATGTGAAAGAGCCTTCCAAGGAGGACCGAATATACACCAAGTGGGTTCAAGAGAACTATTTAGTTATGGCATGGCTGTGTAATTCCATGCAGCCACATATCAGCCGAAATTACTTGTGGGCAAAGACAGCCAAAGAAATATGGGATGTTGTGAAAGAAACATATTCCCAACCCCTCAATGTTGCCAGAGCCTATGAACTGAAGTGTGAGGTGAACAGCCTTAAACAAGGAGAGAAGCCAGTTTCTGTCTACTTCTCTACCTTGAAATCCTTGTGGCATGAGATTGACCATCTGGAGACCCTTGAGTGGGAGAGTCCCAAAGATGCACAGACTCACAGAAAACAAGTTGAGACGAATAAGGTATTTGAGTTTCTGGCTGGTTTGAATTCAGAATAGGACATTGTGCGACAACAGATATTGACAAGAGATAGTGTGACCCTTTCTCAAGCATACTCCTTGGTGCATAGTGAAGAGACCAGGAGGAAAGTTATGATGCAGCCTCAGCCTTCTTTCCCAGCCTTGACAGCTATTAAACCCAAGCCAAGGGGTGACTCAGAAAGGGACCGGAAGAAGGAAGATAAACGGGATCTGGTATGTGAACATTGCAAGAAACCCAAGCACACAAAAGATACTTGTTGGAAGCTACATCCTCACTTGGTCCCAGCAAAACTGAGAAATAAGAAGGGTAATGCTCATATAGCAATGAACACTGATTCAACATCCTCATCAGGTACATCCCTGGAGACTTTAGCTACTGTTCGGGCTGCCCTCATACAGTTGAAAAAGGAAGTTGGAAGTTCAGCTTAGCCATCCCAGTCCCCATCAGCTCCTGCTACATCTCATTTGCACATTCAGGTACTCGAGCCTCAGCTTACCATGCTTCAGCTCCAGGTAATACTGATCACTGTTGGGTAATAGATTCAGGTGCATCTGACCATATGACTAGCTTGCCATCTTTGTTTACTTCTTATCACTTGTCCTCTGGCCGAGATAGAATATCCATTGCTGATGGCTCTCTTGTTCCCATTTTGGGCAAGGGGGACATCATGTTATCGGACACTATCTCTTTATCTTCTGTTTTGCATGTTCCTAAGCTTGATACCAACCTCCTTTCAGTTAGTAGTATTACCAAACACATGAACTGTTCAGTAACCTTTTTCCCTGACCGATGTGTTTTTCAGGATTTGGAGACGAGGAAGGTGATTGGAACTGGCCGTGAGACGAATGGGATCTATCTGCTTGGGGAGAGTACCCGACGGGAAGAGTCAGTGGATAAGAAGTCTTTTGTTTCCTAGTTTGTGAGTTCGGTTATGCTTTGGCATAACCGATTAGGTCATTTGTCTTTTAAGTCTTTGAAGAGTCTGTTTCCTGCTTTATTTGAGTCTGTTGAGCTATCAGAGTTGAGGTGTGAGAGTTGTGAGCTTGCCAAACATTGTAGAACCTCTTATTCTTTAAGTAATAAAAGGAGTAATTTCCCTTTTGATATTGTGCATACTGATGTTTGGGGGCCATATCATATCTCTTCTATGGGTGGGTACAGATATTTTCTACTGTTTGTTGATGACCATACCTGGTTTTCTTGGGTATATCTTATGCGTTCTCGGGATGAAGTTCCTGCTCTGACCCGAAACTTCCATCAGATGATTCTCACTCAGTTTGGAACTAAAATCAAAGTCCTCAGATCTGATAATGCAAAGGAATACTTTGCTCAACCATTGACCTCCTACCTTCGTAGCCATGGAGTTATTCACCAGAGCACTTGCCCTTATACACCACAGCAGAACGGCGTTGCCGAAAGGAAGAATAGGCATATCTTGGAGGTGGCTAGAAGCATTATGTTTACCTCCAATGTACCTATTTGCTTCTGGGGTGATGTTATCCTCACGGCAGTTTATCTCATTAATCGAGTTCCTTCCCGGGTCCTTGATATGAGAACCCCTTTTTCCCTTCTTTACCCAGACAAGGAGTTGCTCATTGTTCCCCTTAAAACCTTTGGTTGTACCTGTTTCGTCCGGCTTCTTGGGCCCCATCATTCCAAGCTTGACCCTAAGGCCTCCAAATGCATTTTCCTTGGTTATGCACAAACTCAAAAGGGTTATTGCTGCTATGATCCGGTTTCAGGGAAACAGTTTGTCTATATGGATATCACCTTCTTTGAGGAGACACCCTACTATCCTAGGGTTTCTCCTCAGGGGGAGAGCAGTAAAAGTGGGGTTGTTTTGAGTTTCTTTCCTCAGGGGGAGAGTAGTGAGAGTGGAAGTGGGGCTGTTTTGAGCAGTGAGAGTGGAAGTGGGGTTGTTCCTTTACCTATTCCACTGGGTAATGAAGGTTGTAGTGGTGAGGGTGGTCAGAGGGAGCCGGAGTTGAGAGTCTATCACAGGCGATGCAGGCAGGTTGATCCTAGTCTTCGGCAGTCCCGGCCAGATCCAGTTCCTTCTGTGGCTCCAGATCCAGAGCCTACTGAGATACCTCTCGCTGTTGCCACTTCCCCTCCTGTGGATGACCTTGATCTCCCTATTGCCATTCGCAAAAGGAAACGGCATTGCACCACTTCTACAGCTCACAGCATTTCATAGTTCCTATCCTATGATCGTCTATCACCATCTTACCGGTCCTATCTCACTTCCATTGCCGATGTCCCTATTCCAAGAACAGTGCAAGAAGCCTTATCGGTTCCAGAATGGAAAGATGCAATGCAAGTCGAAATGGATGCCCTGTTGAAGAATAATACCTGGACACTGGTTGACCCACCAAAAGGAAAGAAACTGGTGGGATGCAGATGGGTATTCACTGTGAAGCATAATGCTGATGGCTCTATTGAAAGGTACAAAGCCCGGCTGGTTGCAAAGGGATTCACTCAGACTTATGGTATAGACTACTTGGAGACCTTTGCCCTAGTAGCCAAGATGACCACCATTCGAGTTTTGTTATCCCTTGCAGCAAATCATTCTTGGCCCCTGTTTCAGATGGATGTTAAAAATGCCTTTCTGAATGGAGACTTACAAGAAGAGGTTGACATGCAGTTGCCTCCTGGATTCTATGATATAGAGACAGGTATGAAGGTTTGTTGACTGAACAAGGCATTGTATGGTTTGAAGCAGTCACCTAGAGCCTGGTTTGATAGGTTCATATTAGCCCTTGGAAGGTTTGGTTATGTACAGGCCCAGTCAGATCATACACTATTCATCAAAAGGATGGAGTCCTCTCTGACACTACTAGCAGTATATGTAGATGATATTGTGGTGACAGGAAATGACAGTCATGAGATTGAGTCTCTCAAGCAACTCCTTCATCAAGAGTTTGAGGTAAAAGATCTTGGTGCACTACGGTATTTTTTGGGTATTGAGGTTGCTAGATCCAAGCAGGGGATTTTTATCTCCCAGAGAAAATATGTTCTAGATCTGTTGGCGGAAACTGGAAAGCTGGGTGTTAAGCCGACCAATATACCCATCGAACAAAATCACAAGATTAGTGCAAAGGGTGGGGACCCTCTTGAGGACAAAGTTATGTTCCAACGGTTGGTTGGAAAGCTTCTATATCTCTGTCTCACTCGGCCGGATATCAGCTATGCAATTAGTGTTGTCAGCCAGTACATGCACTCCCCTAGAACTTCTCATCTTCTTGCGGCAAAACGAATATTAGCATACTTGAAGAGATGCCCGGGTAGAGGTATATTACTTAAGAACAATAATCATATGAGTGTGGAAGTCTATACAAATGCCGATTGGGCTGGAAGTGTTGATGACAGAAGGTCTACCTCTGGATATTGTGCCCTTGTGGGAGGTAACCTTGTCTCTTGGAGGAGTAAGAAGCAGAGTGTTGTTTCCCGCTCCAGTGCTGAAGCAGAATACAGGTCAATGGCTAATGGAGTGGCTGAAATCTTATGGCTGAGGTCACTACTTGAAGAGTTGGGTATTGACTATGAAAAGCCCTTAATGTTGTATTGTGATAATCAGGTAGCATGACAGAACTAAACATATCGAAGTTGATCGACATTTTGTGCGAGAAAGAGTTATATCACAAGAAGTGTGTCTTCCGTACATCACATCCAATATGCAGCTCGCGGATATCCTCACCAAGGCTGTACCGAGGAAGAAGTTAGAGACAGACCTATCCAAGTTGGGCATGATAGATATCTACTCCCAACTTGAGGGGGGTGTAGAGAACACTGATGTGGGCCCCACTGCAGTGGGCCCCACTGTGTTCGTAGGACAGCAGTATTTGTTTCAGTTATAGTAGTGTCAGTTTGAGTCAGTTTGCTAATTCAACTGTTATTTATTTCAGTTTTATTTACTTTCTTTATTATGTAAGTACCTAGGGCAGATGTGTCCTTTCATCATGTACTAAACATAAACCTATAAATATTAAGAGAGTGGCGGCGGCAGATCTGTCAAGAATCTGTCCCTCCTTTCAGCAACTTGTGTTCTCTTGCTTCTCTTCTATTCTCTCCATTTTCTCTCATCTTCTTTTCTGTTTTACAAACCTAAAACCTTTTAGGATTCAAGACTGATTACAGTCTTGATCTTCGCCTGAGATTAAGGGCTTCAGTGAGTTGAGATATTTTTTGGAAATAGAAGTTGCTCGATCGAGAAGTATGTCCTTGATCTTCTTATAGAAATAGGTAAGTATAGACTTGAATCACAAGCTCTTGGCCAATGATGGGGAATTATTAGCTAATAGGGGAGTGTTCCAGAGACTTTTTGGGAAGTTGTTATTACCTTTGCATGACACAACCTGATATTTCCCATGTTGTAAGTGTAATTAGTCAGTTTATGCGTGCTTTTGGAGACACACATTTTGTTACAATAGGGGGAGAATTTTGTGCTACTTAGAAACAAAAACAAGGAAGTGCATTCTATTTGCCAACCATAGACACATGAAGTTAAAGGACTATACAAATGTTGATTGGGCCAGTGGCAAATGACAAGAGACCTACTTCTGGTTATTGTTCTATGGTTCCAGAGAATATTGTTTCTTGGAGGAATAAGAAGCAACCTATAGTGGCTAGATCATTGGCTAAGGCAGAATACAGGGTTATGGCATATAGTGTTTCAGAGTTGTTGCTGAGATCTCTCTTAGAGGAGTTGGGCATTGTCTGTGATAAATCGATTATGTTATTTTGTGATAATCAAGCGTGCATCAACACTGCTCATAATCCAGTTCAGCATGGGACAAAACATATTGAGGTGGATAGACATTTCATTTGGGAGAGTGTTACATTAGGGGAAGTGTGCTTGCCATTTGTTGCATCTGAAGAATGGTTAGCAAACACTTTGACCAAAGGAGTTGTACAGCATTATGTAAGCATGTTGGGCATGATTGACATTGATGCCTAGCTTGAAGGGGAGTGTAGAGATATTGGGTCGAATGGGCCCTAATCATCATTTATTTTCTTTATGTTTATTGTTTTATGGTAATGGGCCTCAACTATATGGGCCTGTTAGTCCTTATTTTAGATGTTTATGAGCTAGCCGCCCTACTAAGGGCATCTTTCTAATTTCTCTGTTTATTAGTGATAATTAAAAGTAATTAGGGACTGGAGAGTGATTAATGAACAGCTCTTTTCGTTCTCCCTTTTCTTCCATTATTCTTCTCTCTCATATCTGAACCTATCTTTCACACCTTTCTCATCTCTTTTGGTTATTCTTCTCTTCTAGTACAGATCCGATTTCCTTCTGAAGGGACCAAGGTTCAAAGTATCAGTACACCCCAATATGGCGCTAGGGGTGTATCGGAACTTTAAACCTTGTGCCCATCCATTTTTTTTTTACTTTTTTTTTTAAATAGGTCAGGGATAGGTCTTAGGTCTGCCTACCCCTTAAAATTATGTCAAACTCTCAAAGCATACTTATTTAACGTATCGGTGATCCACTGATACGTAATGAAATTTTGAAACTTGGAAGGGATATCTTCTAACTCTAATCAGTGACTGCCAATGAGCCACCCTCTTGCTGTGTAGCAGATCTTGTTTTCTTACTTGTTTTGCATGAATAACAAACAGGTTCCTTACTAAGTATTCCATTTTCTCCTTTCTAAATTTCTATTTCATTGTTCTTTTTATTTCTACATATCGTATTAGTGAACCAATTTGACTTTGAGGATATTTACAAGTTTATGGAAATAATAACAATGTTAACTGAGTGCAGGCTTCATTGTTTAACCAAACTGAGATTGCTTTTATTCTCATGGATTATGGAGCAAATCTGGACTACAAGAATGCACAAGGTAAAGTCTAACCAACTTTGTCATCTTATTTTTAGTTTGCTAGATTGGAAATCTAGTTTTGGAGGACAATTGTTTGAGTGAATTCTAGAATACAAGCATCTAAATATGGGTGGGCATATCTCTAACTCCATGTATGCTTTAATTAGAAGAGAAAGGGAATTTGACTTTGTGTGGGTATATGTTTTACTGAAATAAGATGTCTAGTTTGTCTGATCAATGGTGAAATATAGTTCAGAAGATGTAGAGTAGAAAGTGAAAAATGATAGGGTTTTCGGATTTAACACTTAGAAGTCGTTTTCAATATTTTACTTTATGAAATTTCTAAACAGCAACTAGAAAAGAAAATTATTATTTAAAAAGAAAGATAAGCAAAGGATATAGATAAGCTGTATAATTAAGGAAGTAAAAACATTATAAAGTCATATCTTAAATGCCATCATCAAGCACAGAATTTAACTTAATTTCATGGGTTGGCGGGCCCTTAACAACCTTTTTCCTAAAATAGAAAGTAATCAAGTTATACCTAACTATCATTTCAGTTTTTTGTTAAAAAAGTCATTCTTAACTATCTAATTGTCAAGATGAGTTTAGCACAAAACCCTATCACACTGTTAACCTACCAATTAACTGGCTATAGCTTTGCCATGGGGATTCACTTGTAAACATAAGTAGTTCATATCGGTAATATATTTGATTCCTTTGGGGTGGAAGTCATGTAGAAGACACCTTGTATAATGTATACTATTCTGTTGTTTCACAAAAAAAAAGGCAGATTATTCTCTTAGTTCTTCTCTCTTTCATGTATTACATATTCTCAACCAAATCCTTAAACCTAGGATTGATCAATTTGCACACCTAACTTCCCATACCCATTCATTTCAAATCATGGACAAACTCATTGTTAGACCTGTTCATGGGCCGGGCTCAGGTTTAGCTTTTGCCAAAATTTGAATGGGCCTGGCCTGAAGCCAGAGCCTGAAACAGTGTAAAATGTTCATGGACTGGGCTTCAACCCGGCCTATGAACAGGTCTACTCATTATGTATGCAAATTTGATCCATGATTTGTCCTCAAGGACCTTAGAGATTATTTTTTAGAAGGTGTATACCAAAGCTTATGCGTCTAAAGGCCTTGGGGTACACAACATCAGTATTTTTAGGGATTAAAATCTTAGAAGTTGCATTATCTCCAAATCCCCTTTCATGAATTCTCCAAAAGCTTCCACCAAACATTCTTTCTAATATCCCAACAATTGTGAAAGAAAGCCGTGGAGAAACCATCTAGACAGCTTTATCCCTTGCAATTAACTTTCTTTAGCTTGAAATTTTTTTCCAAAGCCTTTGCCATCATCCTATCTAAATTGGGCTACTCTAAAAAAATAAATAAATAGGGCTACTCAAAGCATCTAGTTGTAACAAAGGTTCAAAGTATGAATATTGTTATACCAAAATTTAACATATCAAAAGTTTCTAACAATCAATACTATTTAAAAAAAAAAAATTATTCCGCATTTTCAGTGGAAATGTTACATCAGGGTTTAATATATAAAACACTCAAAATGAACAAATCTCATTTATTAACATATTGGTAACCCTGAAAATTGATATATATCATACAAAGATTTAAAACATCTATGGTGAGATGTACCATATAAAGATTTAAAACGATCCAGAATGGTCTTTGCTATCGCTTCCTGATGTGTATTTTCCACTTCATATTTTTCTGTAGGTAACGACAAACGTTTTATTTGATATCCTACTCAAATCAGCTAAGCCTTGGTCCCAATCATACGGGTTGGCCATACCCACTTGAATCCTATTCCCCCATTCCACTCTGTTCAGCTCCATATCCGCTGTTAATTTATGAGCCCTTAAATATTTTTTTTCTTTTTTATTGGCAAATTGAACCAAAGGTTTTAAAAGGCTAAAGGTGGAGGCATGATTTTAAATAATTAAAGTAAGAGTGCATAACAAAGTTTGTTAATTTTGTTCAATTTTTTATTGTACTGGTTATTTCTATTTTCTATTTTTATTTTTCTTCAATTAAAAAAAGAATCATAATTATCATTTTTGGCTTATAGATTGGTTATTCCCATTGTCATGAGCCATGAGTGAATTATAAATGGAGATTATATTTTCACATTTAGTACATTAAGACGCAGAGTGGCACACAAGACAAAAGCAAATAGATTTCAGGTTAATGGAGATATTGCGAATTGGGATCTTCTCAAAGAGCGCTCCTTACACCGATCTCACAGCCATATTGCACCGTGTATTGGGAATATCTCCCAAATGAATTATAATTACAAGTATGGGAGATATTCTCAATGTGCGGCCAGATCATGCTATAGGATTGGTGTGAGGAGCGCTAAGTGAGGAGCAGATCCGGACTCAGATATTGCGATTGATAAAAAAGTATAATTGCTTTGTTTTATTTGCAATCAACCAAAACTGAAAAATATTTTATATTATTATGATTTTTAATTTTGCCTATATTTACAAGGGGGATTACATATGAGTATATGACCAATACCTTCCAATTTAGTTTATGAATTGTCACATAAATCATGTAAGTTGGTCGTTGTCAGTTGTCAGTAGTTCCAGGCCTCTCTCATCGGTTTGCTTACCCGTGTAGTTCCATGTAATATTAGTAATTGATCCTTGTAGCATCTCTTGGTCAGGGGAAACACCATTGGATTGTGCACCTATAATGTTGCAGTACAAGATGCGGAAGAAGATTGGAGAAGATGGTGCATAAGGGAAGGCCTGTGCCATGTCACGTCAGAAGCGAATAACCTCTTTGTTGATCTAAATATAATATGTATTCATGCCTTAAATCATCTGCTTCTGTACCTTTTCTCCCGTTAACGAAAGATGTATTCTCTTTCCATCCTGATTCCTGACCACGCTTTGTGATGATTTGCAAAATAAAAAGTTTGACACTGATTTGCCATCGATCTTTTTTAGTTTTAAATGGTACTAGTACTACTATTTCCTGAATTAAGTACAGATTGCCCGTGAGAAGTGGAACCATTATATACCATAGGTGGTTGGTCAATAAATTCATTTTGTAATAGATGAAACCTTGTAATAGGGATGACAACGGGTCGAGTCCATGTAGACCGGAACTGACCCAACAAGAAATACTAAGGATCCGATAGCCTAGCCTATATAATTTTAGACCCAGAACTGATCAATCGGTTTTGGGGACAATCGGGTCTAATCCTATTTTGAGCTGATAAGAATCGTGACAATATATCAGGAACTAGAATTGGGACAATACAATTAATTCGGAGTCCATCGGGTCCATCCTGACCCATTGACAGTCCTACCGTGTAAATAAAATAATTTTGATTTCTATTTTTCAAATCAAATCCTGTCAAGATCAAATTGGGGTCTGGGGAATGGCAAGGTTCAAAATATCAGTTTACGATGATGGTGATGGTAAATAATATGTGTCAAATATTTTTTACATTTTTTTATATTTTTATATCTATAAAAATTATTCTTATTTGTCACATTTATTTTTGTTTAATATGATGAATATATGATATTGGAGATGTGTTCAACTGTATTCCATAAACTTTTTTGTATTTTCTATGCTTTTATCTTTTCATTTTTTTTAATTTTTATTATTTAACTATGACATCAAAGGTAAATACATTTTGACTCAAAAAGTTGATTGGTTTAAATTTGTATTTTATTTCAATCTTTAATAAAAACAATTATTCTTTGTCACACTTATTCTTTTTAATATGATTAATTAATATAGCATTCAATAAAAGAACGAGAGTTAATACTCTAAATATAAAACTTAATGAGATGGGTTTAAATAAGGAGAAATGTAGTCGTTCAAATTACATTTTTATCTTTATAATTAGAAAATGACTAAATTAAAAAATTAGGGTATTTTAGTCAAACAAAAAAGTCAACGCTCTCATTTACACGTTTAATGTATAGGTAAAATTAAACAAAATAGCTCAAGTGGCCAATCACCTTTAAGACTCTTATCTCCCCCTCATTAATTCACCATAAACTTTCTCCCATCTTTCTCAATAATTCCTTTAATTATTTTTCCTCATTAATTGTGCCATTAATCCTTTCCTTCAAAAATTCATGCCACTATTTTTCTCTCCTCTCCATTACTCCATTAATTCATTAACTTTAGATATATGTACATTAAATTATAGTTATTAATAAAAATTAATTATATTGAACTCAAAATGTTCAATGATATATTATTAGGTTAAATAATCTACTTCTATTTAAAAGGTAACTAATTTTTAAGTTAATTAATCAATTAATTTGCATTTCATAAGAAAAACTATTTACTTCACTCAACAAATAAAACCAATGTTTTAAAATCTGACTTGGAGGCTAAATAGTTTTTGTCTCTAGACCACAGTTCAATATTCATCTATACATGTATAATATTATATAATATAATTATATTTTACTTTGTGTGTATATTATTTTAGGTATAAATTGTACTTTTATTTAGTTTTTTATTTTTTATAAATAAAAGATCTAAAATTTTAAAATTGAGGCCAAAAGTTGAGTTCCTTTTGTATAATGGGGTTGCAAAGATCACAACAAATTACCCAAAATAAAAAATGTCACCCTAATCTCATAACCAAGCATAATATTTAGTCTTTCAAAAGCTTTCAATGCATTGTTTATTGTAACTTGTGACCCAATGACTAGGTCAAAAGGGTCAATGGTTAAACCACCCAAGTTGAACAACTTTTGACCAAATCAATAGTTTTTGACAAAATAGTGGGTTTTAGGACATCTAAAATTACAAATAAGACCAAGTGACAATTTGAATGATCAACCATTTGAGTCAATGATAGGTTGAAGACATTGAATAAAACATTATAGAAATTATAATCTCATTATATTCCATTTAAAAATAATTAAAATTATATAACCATAGCAAAAGTAATTAATAAATTACTTCAATAAAATAAAAATAATTGTTAATTATTATTATTATTGATAAAAATATTTGTATTAATATAATAAAAATAAATTAAATGATAAAGAGTACTAACATAAATTTAAAACTAATATCCATTTAAAATTAATAACACCCCATTGTTTTGAAAAAAATGTGCAAATATCTTCCTTTCGTTAGCGTTCCAAATGGAACATGCTGATGTAATGTATTAATTTTTTAAAATACCAAACTTACTCTAAACGAAAATTCAAATGTAAATTTACTAAAATACCTCAAAGAAAAAATGTTTACTTTGTCTAAGAAGAGTAGACAAAGAAAAAACGTTTACACTTTAAAAGTTGTCAATCAAAATTAATTGTGGAGGTAAAGTTGAAACTTTAAATTGTGTATGATAATGCCCTAACAACTAAAGGGTATATTGATAATTTAAATGCCTTTATTATTGAAAAGCTAACAGAAAGAAGGTATTTGCACTGCTTTTTTAACTACATGGAAGGTTTTTGTTAGGGCCAAACCCTCATCTTATAGAATTGTTATAAGAGGAGTTTTCTTTTTGTAATTTTACCTAAAAATAATAACAAACAATGAAATTTAAAAAATAAAAAATAGTATTAAGATATAGAAAATAATACAAATTTATCTTGCACATAGGAAATTAACCACTCTTACCAAAGCAGAACTTGGATTGTGATTGGATAATTTAGACATAACCCAAAAATAATGCTTGGATTGTACTTATATGAGCATTGTTTAATTGGAAATTTCACAAAAGTCTTTCCTCAATTTTGTTTAATAAAGCTCATGCACCGCTAGTCTTATATAGATAGATAGATAGATAGATTTGATTGATTGATTGATTGATTGGTTGATTGATAGATAGACAGATAGATAGAGAGAGGGAGAGGGAAGGGGAGGGGAGGTGAGGGGTCCTCTCACCACAGAACTCACATGTACCTCCTCCTTATTTCCCTTCTCACACATGTTCATGTTTATTTTTAAATGAAATCATTAAAAGTATAACAAGGCAAAGTTAAAACCCTCATGGATCTTCATTGTCTCTCAATAAAACCCATATTTAATTCCTCTCTCTTTCCATTAAATCCCTATTTTCCTTTTAATTCTCTTTAACCCATGTTAGCTTTCTTTAATAAAGTAGGGGTGTTAATTAGATGGATTGATTTAGGTTAATGGCCCACTTAAATATGAACCTTACATTGGACCAAACTAATGTCAAAACCCAAATATGTCCACTAGTATATGTGGTGAACCAATTTTCTTCTTATATAATAGTATAAAGAAGCCATTTCTCCTTTCATGGGCTATTAGTTTTTTCTTTACTTTTTTTAGTTAATTTAATGTAGACTTGTTTTAAGGATTCTTCTAGTTCAACAATGCAATAAGAAAACAATTAACATGAACCTTTGGTTATCTTTGTTTGTTTTAACTTTAAAATTGTTTTTTGACTTAGTTATTCATTTCATATTAAGCACTTTTTTACTTTACATGACTACACAACTACAAGAGTAGCCCATACCTCAAAGCTTTAACCTCAACCTTAGTGGTAGCAGGATTTTTTCAGGTCTTTACTACAACTACCCAAATAACCTATCAACTAAGCCACCATAAGTTGGTTGTCATATTAAACAACTAGCGGGGACCCATGCGATGCATGGATTTATTAAGTTAAAGATAAACAATAGAAACACGTAAAAGTATACAATTGTTTTATATAATAATTAATAATCATTTTCATTTTGTATATTAATTTTAATAATTTTTTACAATACAAAAATGACAATAATGAATTTTAAATATGGTTGTTTATCAAACCTAGGGATGGTGATTTCCCCATATTCCCCAAACCCCAATCCCCACTAATATGTATGCATATATGCGCATACGTTTATATATGTATATATGTGTACATACATCTATATGTTAATATTTTTAAAAATATGGTTGAGTATGTTTGAATATTTTCTAACATGATTGTAGATTTTAATTATTTTATTTTTATTTTTAAATAAAATAAAAACACAAAAATATAATGGTTGACATTATAATGAGTCATGGGGAGTGAGAATCCCCGTGGAGATGGGGATGTGGATAACTTTGTCCCCATTAATGGGGATGGGGATGGGGATTTTCACGGGGACAAGGATGGAGAGAGCCTCCTTGTCCCCGTCCCACCCCATTGCCATTCCTAATCAAACTAATGAAATTGACCAACCCAAATTCTAGTATTTATAGTTGGCTTTGGTTCAACAATTTCCCAACCCGATTGGGTTGGATCAGTTTTGCTTTGGCCATTTATAAACTGACCAAAATCGAACGACTCGACCTGGCGCAGTACAAAAATAAAACATGTTGAGAGAAGCTTCAAAGAAAATATCAGAAGTCGAACTACTAGGAAGAAGAATTCTTCACTGAATAATTAAGAAAAAATTCAATATCAAAAACTATCTTAGCCTTCCCCTAGCTACTCTTTATATAATCATACACTCTTATGGATCCTACAAGAAAGTTTCCTAATCTATGAAAACAATCCATAATATAATCCTACTAAAACTCCTCAAAAAGAAAGTCTTAATTAAGCAATCCTAACCTAAGAAAACACTCCATAATAGAATTCTACTAAAACCCTTCAAAATGAAAGTCATAATTGAATACAAATTCAAAATCTCGCTATAACACTAACTTGGTAAAAACGAACTAAGATAGAAATTCTGTGATTATGCTATATCGGTAAATATTTACTAAGTTGGGCCAGTGGCATCATCTCTGCTTCTTATGTGTCTTGGAATGGTCCAACTTGCAAAGAACTTATTACCTTCCTTCTGTGCTACATCATCTTCCCCAAGTTGGGGAGAATCTGTCATCGAATTCAAATCATGATCTGTTCGCCAACATATGGTACAAAGTGTTTGACATTGAAAATATCATTAATACGTATATGGCTGGGTAGCTTTAGTCTCTAAGCATTCTCATTGATGACTTTGACTATCTCACATGGTTGAACCTTCCTTGGTGCCAACTTTCCATGTTGTCCAATCGGTAGGCGGTCTTCTATTAAAATGGTCCAAACATGGTCTCCCGTATCAAATACTACTTTTTTCATTTTTCCATCAGCATATTGTTTGTACTTAGCATTGGCTACCTCTAGATTGTTTTGGACTTCTTCCTAAAGGTTCTTAAGCTTTTATACCATATCATCAGCCTTATCATGAATTAGGCCTAGCTAAGTACTAGTAGCAAGGTCAAGGACGCTACGAGGATTAGCCCCATATACTACCTCAAGTGGGTTGTATCCGGTACTCCTGTTTTTTTACCTATTGAAGGCAAACTCAGCTTGTGCTAATAAGAGATCCCATTCCCCAAACTTCTAATGACTACTTCTATTTGGCCATCCGTTTGAGGATTATATGAACTACTGAATTGTAATGAGGTACCCATTAGTTTCCAAAGACTTCTCCAAAAGTTTGATATGAACTTGGAGTCCCTATCCAGAGCAATCAAAGATGGTAAGCCATGGAGTTTGACAATCTCCTTGAGGAATAAACCAACAATAAGTGAGCCGTTTTTTGAAATTGGTCTACGACCACCATTATAGAATCTACTTGTCACTGGGTATGTGGCAACCCAAAAACGAAATCCATAGATATATCTACCTAAGGTCCTTTAGGAACTGGGAGGGGCATGTATAATTCAGCATTGGTTACCGTTCCATTAGAAACTTGGCATATGTGACAACACTCCACAAACTTTGTCATGTCACTTGTCATTTTAGGCCAAAATTAACTAGATGAGATGAGATGAATTGTTTTGTCTTGCCCAAATTGTCATTCACTATAAAACTCTTTGATGATTTTCAATCGCCATGAGCAATCAGGTATACATAGACGGGTCCCCTTGAATAGGAAGTCATCATATATTACAAAGTCCATCCTACTGCCTACTTGCACCTCCTCTATGATACTAGCAAAATAAGGATCACTAAAAAATAATTTATGGAAAGTATCAAATCCTGGTACCTGTGCTTAAAACATAGATAACATGGCTTTCCTTCGGTTGAGCGCATCCGCAACTTGATTGTGCATACCTGACTTGTGCTTTAGCACAAACGAATATTCTTGGAGGTATGTTGCCAATTTAACATGCCTTGCATTCAACTTATGTTGGCCTCCAATATGCTTAAGTGCCTCATGATTTGAATATAAAATGAACTCTTTATAGATGAGATAATGTTGCCAATACTAGAGTGGTTGTACCACAACATAGAATTCCACATCATAAGTTGAGTAGTTGAGGTGTGATTCATTCAATTTCTCGCTATAGTAGGCTATGGACCGCCCACCTTGGTTGAAAACAGCACCGATTCCAACCTTAGAAGCATCACAATCAACCTTAAAGGGTTGCTCGAAGTTAGGAAGGGCTAGCACGGGTGCACCTGTCAACTGTGCCTTAATCTCAATGAAATCCCTTTCTGCTTTAGTGGTGAACACAAAATTCGTTGTAGCCTTCATACAATTAGTGTGTGGTGTCATGACAATGTTGAAGTTGCTAATGAATTGTCAGTAAAAACTTGCAAGACCATGAAAATTTCATGCTTCAGTAAGTGTTTTGGGGATGGGCCACTCAACAATGGCATGAACCTTCTCTAGGTCAACAAAAACTCCTTCCCTTGATATGGCATACCTAAGGAATAAGACCCGATCTGTGGCAATGATACACTTCTTCATGGTTGCATAAAGTTGCTCCCTGTGCAAATGAGGGTTCATATCAGTGGTATATGTGAGAATATCATCAAAGTATACCACAACACACTAACCAACATGTAGCAATGGCATCACTGGCCATTTATACAAACCATCACTGGGATGAATTCTAATTTGATGGTTGCCTGATTTCAAGTCCAATTTAGTGAACACCTTGGCCCCAAAAATCTGATCCGACATGTCATCCAAGCGAGGAATCGAAAATTAGTATTTGACGATTATCTTATTAATTGTTCAGCTATCAACGCACATCCTCCAAGTGCCATCCTTTTTGGGTACTAATAAATCGGAAACCAAGCCTGGACTCATACTATCTCATATGAACCCTTTAGCAATCAATCCATCTACTTGCTTTTGCAAATCCTCATGTTCAACGGGACTCATTCTCTAATGGGCCTTGTTGGGGAGACTAGCACCCGGCATTAAATCTATGCAATGTTGGATATCCCTTAATGGAGGTAATTATGTTGTTTAGTCATCGGAAAACACAACACTAAATTCATCAAGCAAAGGCCTTACCTCCTCTAGAGCCTCCATACCTTTTAGGTCAAGCCCCTTGTTAATTAAAACAAATACAACACCGGTATCTTTTAAGGCACTTGTGAATTTAGTCATGGAAAAAAGGCTAGAACCCTAATCGGGTTTTGCTTTAGGTATAGTCTCTTGTGATGGACATAAGGTCAGATTTTTCCCTTTAAACTCAGAAGAGTATGTATTCATTCATCCATTACGAGTTTCCTAATCCAAATCTTATATTTGGATCTGAACTCTCTTTAAGAGATAACGATAATCCATTTATCTTATCTGCAGATAAAATTAGCCTTCCTAATCAAATTAGGAGTTTTCTAATCCAAATCTTTATTTGGATATGGACTCTTTGAGTGGATAGGGATAATCCCTTATCCTATCAGCTGATCCAAATCCGAGAACCGCCTCCTTTTAATTAATCTTATTAAGCCAGTTTGAAATGGGTTTTAGGCCCATTAAGTCTATGTGCTCACTAGCCCTCTTAATTTGGTGCCCAATTGGCTATTCTTGTATGGCGTAGAACCCAAACATTGATTTACACATCAGCCACATGAGTTTAGCCTAGCCTTTGTCACAAGGCCTGGCCGAATTCACTGTAGGAGACAGTAAGCCCCTGAGTCCATCACCATGGACTCTTAATGGGCCCAACATTTACACTAAATGGTTATTGGGTCAAGCCACCTTATAAAAACCCAAGGATTATGGGCAAATGCAAGATTAACCCATCAGGTATTACCCTCAATGGTTTTACACTTAACCTCTCAGTCCATAATGATCAAACACTGCCCGACAAGAAAAGACCTCTCCCTCGGCTGCAAGGAACAGTGTTGCACTCTCTATTCACATGGATCCCGGGAATTAAAACATTTTGCAAATATTTTGAAACAATAATATATACATGTATATCTCTATATACATATATTTTGCAAAACAAATTTCAACGGTTGAAATTGACTACCAGCAGTTTTGGTTTCCATCAGAGAGAGTGCATCCTCGATCATTCACTTTGTTCGAAAATGGGCTGATCCTGTCACTATGATCACCCACTCAGATGAATTCTCGGACTATCCCAACATACCCAGGTTTTGACCCCCTCTAAGGATCTCACTGATTGGCATATCAAAGACAACCCAATCCGACACCTAGTGTAGTATCATAATCGAGTCTAGGGGTCAGGTGTAACATTCTAGTTTTGCCCATCTATCTCCAAGGTCCTGGGCAATACTGGAATTTTGGTCTGGTTCAAGGTTTCAAGAAAACTCACACTACATGTACCTCAGGTCTCAACTTGGTAGCTGAGACAAGCCACCCCAACAAACTTGGTGGCACATCAGTGTCAGTCTTGGCAAGATAAATCTCCCCAGATCTATCCAATGACTGTGAAGATTCTAAACTAACACAAATCTCATATGTGTCCAGTTTAAGGGTATTACACAGAAACACACCATAATGACATGAATCAACACCACAACACACACGACCGCTATAATTATTGCCACTAGAAAAGCTCACTAGACAACGTTGTGTGACTGAAACCTCATTCTTTCTTTTTAGCCATGCAAGGTTGTAGGGGTGAAGGTGTTGTTGAGTTTTTAGGTTCACCTTGCAGATATCTACTTCCGCTATAACATTTTCACAACTCCCGCTATCAATTACAAGGCTTGCAACTTTCCCACCCATAGTATACGTAGTGTGGAAAATATTATCTCTTGCAACTTTAGATTCAGTTTGCGAATAACTATTTCCGCTATAACATTTTCACAACTCCTGTTATCAATTACAAGGCTTGCAACTTTCCCACCCATATTACACGTTGTGTGGAAAATATTATTTCTTAGTCAATCTGATGGTTCATCCCTAAGAGTTATGAATGATCGCTACATCACCAAGGCCTCTCCTACATCCACATACACCATTTCTCCATTTAAAGTTTCTTCATTATAAGAATCAAACATAGGTGGGGCTAAACAATCAAATGCTTCTAATTGGGTTTCACTCTCATCTTCTACAAACATCACTCATTTTCTTTTATCACCCGTTGCACATTCAACAGATTTATGGCTTGGTTCACTATACTTAAAACACTTCAGTCTAGGTGGACCCACTTGGTTTGATTAGGTCCGTGTCCTTGGTTTTGGTTCAACCCACGGGACTATGATTGACTTGGAGGCGGGTTAGGATTATTATGTGGGGGTGGTCTAGCCACATTAGTTTGGGTTCAACCCAATTGGTTAGGTCGACTGCTTTGTTTTTTTATGGTTAGAGCATGTTGATGTGCCATATAAACATCATAACAGTCAAATAGGTCTAATATGTCCCGAATAATTGGTCTCAACCAACCTATACACCTAATCACCAATTGGTTTTCAGTTTCAGCTAACTCATTCTAGGCCATTAATAGATGAAACTTTTTTGTATATTCATCCATTGTATTCGTTCCTTGCTTTAGATTTTGCAATTCTTGATAAAATAAACGAATATTATTATGGGGTAGAAATTTTGACCTCATCTTTGCCTTGAGTTTCTCCCATGTCTTAATTTTTTCCTTGCCTCGATGCCACCATGCTAATGCTCATCCTCTAAACCGAGTGATTATTAAGGACACGATCTTATTTTCTGGAACTTCCTTGAATTCAAGGATGATTTCTACTACGAAGAGTCAATCAATGAATTCTTCTAGAGTCATGCCTCCCTAGAATCCCGGGATCTCAACCTTGAGACCTGCTTTTCACCGTCCCTAATCACCACCCACAACTACAGCCGATCTGGTTGCTTGCCTTGATGATGAAAGGGAACGTGTGAAGATACTTGCGTCGGAGTCACTGTCCCTTCTTTTCGACCTAGAATGCATCAATTTCACCTCGTAAGCAAGTGCCTCGACTTATCTTCTTAGCTCTACCATCTCCTATTGTGTTTTGTTGTTGAGTTCCTACTCCATGATGTGAGCTACTGGTTTCTTCTTAGGAGCCATAATAAAACACATTGAAAGAAGCTTCAAAGAAAAAAGCAGAAGTCGAATTACTAGGAAGAAGAATTCTTCACTAAATAATTAATAAAATTTTCAATAAAAAAAAACTATCTTAGCCTTCTCCTAGCAATTCTTTATATAGGCATACACCCTTATGGCTCCTACAAGAAAGTTTCATAATCTATGAAAACACTCCATAATAGAATCCTACTAAAACTCCTAAAAAAGAAAGTCTTAATTGAGTAATCATAATATAAGAAAACACTTCATAATAGAATCCTATTAAAACCCTTTAAAAGGAAAGTCCTAATTGAATACAAATTCGAAAACTCATTATAACTCTAACTTGGTAAAAACAAGCAAAGATAGAAAGTCTGTGATGGCGCCAACTTGGTAAAAATGAACTAAGATAGAAATTCAGTAATGATGCTATATCGGTAAATTTAATTTTTTAGTAATGCCATTGTAATTATTTTAAATTTAAACTTAATCTTACAATTTAATTTTTTTAATTTTGAATGTTTTGAACCATCCGACCGAATTGAAAATGACCCAAACCAATATAACTCGAGTGACCAACTCCCCAACCTAACCAAGTCGATTTGTTTGGCCAAACAACATACAACCAAGCCGAACCAACCCATGAACAATAGTTTAATCTCCAATAATTATTAAAAATTATAGCAAAAATACACAATAAATTAAATTTAAAAAGCTAAATAATAGTACTTTAAACTCTAATAATTATTGAAAATTTTCTATTAAATAACAAAACAAAAGAGACAATAATAATTACTGAAATATAATAAATATTAATTAGTATATATAAATACAAATTAAGTTTTTAAATTTATTATTAATAAACATTATTTTTTTTGAGAGTTATTTTCTCTAATTATTAACTAGTATAAATGAAATTAGTTATTTACATGATTATTTATTTATTTAAATTTTAAAATATTAATTAGTTATTGAATTGAATAATCCATCAAATTATATTACTATTAATACATAATTTTGTTATTTTAACTATTTGAAATCTAGTTATGTTAAACATTTAGTTATTTAACTAAATATTTAAAATCTTAATCTACTTATTATAATTGAAAGTTTTTCAATAACTATTTAAATATGTTATTAATTGATTTAAAATATTAATTTTAATATTTTACTATCAAAGATATTTAGTTATTGAAATATTTAAATTACATTTCATTTTTAATGTTAGACTTTTATTATTTGAATAACATTTAGATTTAATAATCCAGAAAATCATAATTTCTTATTGTTTGTACATAATTTTTTGATGAATTTTGTAAAAATATAAAATTATTAATAATATAAATATTAATAAATTGATTATAAATTATTTTTGTCTTTTTAATAAATATTTTAAAGTTATTATATAATTTTGTTAGAATGTTTAAATAATTCTTAAATTTTTTAGTTCAAACTTTCTTTAGATAGGTGTAGATAAAAAGTGGGGGAGAAGATCAATAAGAATTATAAATAATTTAGGAGAGAAACTCTATATTAAATTAGAGATGAATTAGGAGAAAGTTGGGGATAGTGGGGAAGGTTGTTTAGGAGAAATGTTAGGATATTAGATTATTTAGGTTATTGGAACATGTGTGTGTGTGTGTGTGTGTGTGAGTGAGAGAGAGAGAGAGAAAGAGAGATTTTAGGAAGATTTTTTTGGGGAAAGTAGAGTTTATATTTGATAGTTTAAAAAATGATATGGATTAAAAAAATAAAAAATTCAAAAAAAGAGAAAATTTATAGACTTCCTTCTTTTAATATATATACATATATATATGTGTGTGTGTGTAGATTAATGTATTACTTATTTTTTTATTGAAAATACATTACTAAAAATCAGCCCATGAACGGGCCACCATTGGTAATAGATTATGAATATTTCATCGTCATATTGATATTGGTTCTTCTCATGCATGGCATTGGCCCCACTACTTAGAACACTCGGTTGGGCTAACGTGTCATGCGCAACATGCACCTAAACAAACTGGGTTGTTTTTCCCAAACAACCAAACTTTTTCCTTTCTTCCACTTCAAACTTCAAATTGATTACATGTCCATCAACAGAATTATCGAAAGGAAGTGCAATCGTCCTTAGGGGCATTCATTTTTGGATTTTGAGAGGGGGGAAGTTGGTCAATAAGATTTCCTTTCCCATTGACCAAGAATCCCATGTTCTTTTTTAAGAATAATGTGGGGGTAAAGGAAAGTTTATTTTTCTTGGTATTAGGTAAGTGATACCCATCTCCTAGGGTGGATAAATAACTTTCCCACCTTTGGCTGCATTTGTTTGAAGTGTAAACTCATTTTTACACCGATGAAAAAGGTGTTTCCGGTTCAGTGGTAGATGGAAAATGAAACCGAATGGATTTGAATTTTTACACTGATGACGTTTTGTTGTCACGGTGTAAAAGTGAAGCTTCCCACTCTGTTTCTGCTTTGAAACTTTTCCTTTTGTCGAACCTAGTTTTTGCTCTATAGAACTCTCCCTGCTCTGAAATTCTCCTGGGTGGCTTCTGTTTCTACTCTGAAACGTCCTCTTCCTCTGGCCTCTAGTAGAGATCCAAAGAGGGCTATAGTTGTTGCATCCAAACGTCCTCTCCACCCATACCATGCCTACAGTTGTTGTCTCTGTAATGAAGATACAATGAAACTCTTGGACTCAAGTTCCAACACCAGAGAGGGCAAGAAAACTTGAATGGGAACTCAGTTTCCCTATGCCATGAACAAGAACATAGATCTTCTGTGCTTTGAGATGGTGGAAACCCCAATCGAACCCAATTGACCATTGCAACTCTTAGAAGAGGTGCAAGTTTCGATTTGTTGTCATTTGGTACCAACCTGGGTGAAGGAATGGATGGAAACTTCTTACGTTGGTGAAGAAGCTTTCAGCATGGAGGCTGAACAGAGAAGGTAATGTTTTGTTCAAATATGATTGAGTCGTGCTGCTCGTTTTGCAAATTTGTGCGATTTAATATAGTCCGCAGATCTGCAACACTGATGGTGAAGTCTTCGTCGTTGGAAACTTAGATTCTCTGCTCTATGGTGGAACAATGACACAAGTGAGATATCCAAAAGAAATAGTAACTGATTGGAGAAGGGGGAGAATTGCTATTGTCGGACGTTGCAGTGACAGATAGGAACAAACAAGAGTGAAACCGGGGAGGAAGAAGATTAAGAAGGAGAGAGAGAGAGAGAGAGAGAGAGAGTCCTTTCCATCAATTTTCGATGTAAAATTTACGTAAAGTGGAGTTTTACACTCATCTACGATGTAAAATAACATCTCATCCAAACACTAGCAAAACTAAACCGGAGTGTAAAATTTACCCCGGTTCACATTTACACCTCAAACAAATGCAGTCTTCGGGAAAGTTGCTAACACTTGAATGAGACAAAAATATCCCTTTTAATAATGGATTTTATGGTTAAAATGGTCATTGCCTTTTTTACTTGGAAAATAAAAAAAACATGGATAAGTGTTTCCTAGAAAAAAAAACTTACCTATAAATAATAGGGGTGAGACTTTGGCAGGCCCAGCCCAAGCCCAAACCGGCCCAACCTAGAAATTTTCACAGGATGGGCTCAAGTCCAAGAAGTCGGACTTTTTTATTTTTTAGGCCAGGCTCGGGCCTAACCCTTAGGTAGCCTGAATCCGGCCTGAACCCAACCCAATTGAAAGGAATGGTAGGATCCAACATGTGGACGCCATAACTATTGCGGAATGGGAGGGCAAATTTCATAAATTTCCTACCTTCCTTCCAACTGGGAATCGTATTCCCTGATTTTAGAATCAAAATTCAAGGATCCTCTTTGAACTAGAACCAAACCAGATCTAAACCTAAAACAAGGGAAGGGTTATACCTGATACAGAGAATTAGTATCTCCCATCGTCAGTGTTCACGCCCAAAGAAAGTTCAAAATCTGCTCCTGCTAAAGATGACACAACAACTGTGGAATAGAACCAGCAAAGTGCGTCCTACGCACTGAATCCTTCATAAGAATCCTCTGGAAACAATGAGCACCGAACTAAATCAGCCTTTCAGCAAAGACTGATATCAATAACTCTTTCTTGATCTTCCCCTCACAAAGAAATCGAACTGGGTGGTGGTTGGCGGCGGCTGATGGAGAAGAAAGCTAGAGAAGAAAGTGGCAAACTGCTTTTCTCCTCTAGGGTTTCTGAGATCTAATCTTCAGAATGCAGGTGTGTTCTCCTCGAAATCCCTTGGGTTCGAATTCTTGTCATTCGAATTAGGGTTTTTCTCCTCTAGCTTAATGATTAAGAAAACCTCCTAATCATATCAGGAGTTAGCCCTTATTCAAATCTGTATTTGGATTAGGACTCTTCTTAATCTTATCTACAGATCAGATCAGCTTTTGGGCTTAACCTAATCTTAGATCCGCCCCCTTCAGTGACTGATCAAATCAGCCCAGATTGAAATGGGCTTTAGGCCCAATATGAATCAAGTGCTCAATAGTCTTCCAAACTGCTGCCCAGTTGGGCTTCTTTGTATGGTGTGGGACCTAAGCATTGGTCTACACACCAGCCACATGGGTTCGGCCCAGCCTTTGTTACAAGGCCTAGCTGAATTTACTAGAAAGTCCAATGAACCCCTTGAGCCCATCACATGGACCCTATGGGCCCAACACTTACACTAAGTGGTCCCTGGGCCAAGCCATCTTATAAAAGCCCAGGGACTATGGGCATATGCAAGATTAGCCCATTAGGTATTATCCCAAATGGCCTTACACTTAACCTCTCAGCCTATACTGATCAAACACTGCCAGACAAGAGAGGACCTCTCCCTCGGCTGCAAGGAACAATGCTGCACTCTTTATTTACATGGATCCCGGGAATTAAAACGATTTGCAAACATTTTGAAACCATGCATATCTATATATCATATATATATATATAAATTTTGCAAAAACAAATTCCAACGATTGAAATCAACTGCCGGCAGTTTGGTTTCCATCAGAGAGAGTGCATCCCCGATCATTACCCTTGTCCGACAAGGGGGCTGGTCCCGTCACTATGATCGCCCACTCAGATAAATTCTCAGACTGTCCCAATATACCCAGGTTTTGACCCCCGTTAAGGATCTCACTGATTGGCATATCAAAGACAGCCCGATTCGACACCTAGTGCAGTACCATAATCGGGTCTAGGGGTTAGGTGTAATTTTTTAGTTTTGCTCATCAATCTCCAAGGTTCAGGGCAATACTGGAAATATAGTCCGGTTCAAGGGTTCAAGTAATCCTACACTGCGTGTGCCTTGGGTCTTACCCTAGCAGTTGAGACAAGCCACCCCAACAGTTGGCAGCACACTAGTGTCAGCCTTGGCAGGATAAATCTCCCCAGACTTATCCAACGGTTGTGAACATTTAAAACTAACACAAGTCTCATTAAGTGTCCAGTTTTAGGGTCTTACACAAAAGCATACCACACAACATGAATCAAACATGTACTTTATTTATTTACATTAAATATCAAAAGTACATCATAATTGATTGAAGCTAAGGGCATACAAAAACTGTCCAACACCAATTATATACATTTATACATATATGTGTATATATGTATATGTTGCATACATATATATATATGATGTAGCGCAATCCGGTCACTCCTAGCTGTCACTCGCGTAGCTTCTGAGAGGTACCTGAGACAAGAGGAAAGAGAAAGGACTCCCGGGGGGTTTCCTGGTAGAAACGCTATGATGATTAAGTCAATACTGTGTGCAAGAAGAGAAAGGAAACGGAATGGTAAGAGTGACGGTTGCGCAAGTGATTCCAAGATACCTTGTTCCTTGAGAATGATCCCTTTATAACCGAATTCCATCGCTTTAGGCCCTCTGACTTCTGATAGGGCAGGTATAACCGCCACTACCAGCCTGCCACAACTATTACAAGCAAGGCTGAGGTGGCATGCGCGGGGCCGTCGCTGTAGGGTATGTGCCTGTTAGGCGTAAGACACCTTTCTGAAGGTGACAGGCGCGACGCTATCTGATGAGGGACTTGTCTGCTGTTCACAGATTTGTCGGGTACAACGGTCAAGCAGGGAGTTTTCCCATGGTATACCAAACTACTCTTCAGCAAATCACTCTGAACTGGGCTGTCTCTTGAGTGACGAGCTGCCTGTAGCAGGTTATGCCGAGCTGGCTAACCCGAGGTGTCCATGCCTCGGGGTGTCCAGAGATGTATCGGTGCGTTTTTGCCTGGGAGTGGCCTGAGGTCCATTGGGAGGAGCTCGGGCCTTAAGAGAGGTCAGGACGACCCGAACTCGGGATGTCCCGAAGTGCCTTAACCCCGGGGAGGAGGTGTAGGTAAGGCGGGCTCCCAGCGAGTAGTTTATCCGCCGAGTTACCGAACTGTACTCGGTGGGACTTTCCCTCCGAGTTGTGTTCATGTTCGTTGTGCTGTCATGCTGAGTCACTGTTTGAGCAAGGTCATGCCCACGTGTACCCGTGCTGCGAGGTCTGGCCAAATCACCCTCTATCAATATATATATATATATATATATATATAATTCTAGAGTGGGTTCATTGACCAACCCAAGCCCGGCCCAGACCCGAGCCCAACCTGAATGCATCAGATTAGAGGGCGGGCTAGGTTCGTGTTGGAAAAATTGGACTTGACCTCGGGCTCGGGCCGAATTTGGGCTTTAAAGCCCAAATTCTAAGGCCTGGGTTGAGCATAAACTCGGCCCAACCCGCCCGACTTGCACGCCTAGTAAATAACTTACCGAACAGCGAAAAGGCGTTAATGGAACGAGCGAAATTGAACTCCCGTGGAATTGGTTTAGTTTAATCTTCCATGGTCTACGTGAGCGATTGGCTCTCTACGTTTGCGCATTGTCTCATGGTGTTGCTCATTTACCAATTTCAACATCACTTCCAAACCCCCTCAACGTCAAATTATCAGAACACATCCCTCATTAGACTGAGCCAAAAATTTGAAACGATTACTGTTATTATCATTGCCATTACCTTCATTAGCGTTATATTCCCGATCGAATCCTTTCGGCGAGAATGACCGTTTTTCGGAGAGTCTAGGGTTTGCACCACGTCGTGGAATGTTTTTTAGGATCTATTCTTCTGCCTCTGATCAGATCAATTTGACTTAGGGCGATAAAACAGAAATTAGGAAACATGAGAGCTCGATTAATTGTTTTTCCTATTAAAGGAAGGAACTGGTGCTTTAGCAGATCTATCGACACTTCAGTTTCAGAGTTAGGTTATTCTCGAACTTCACCGACATTGAAAGATCTTTGTAAGGAAATCTCTTCTAATGGAAAATCGATGAATGAAAATGCAGAGCTCGTAGTTGACTTTGTTTCTGATAAGGTTCTTCCTTACCCCCCGCCCCCACTTGCCATCTACTTAGAATTGTCCAATTTTTTCTTTTCTTTTTCGTTTTTTTATTAAAAAGAAGAAGTGGATTTGCTTTTTTGGTTATGCATTTTCAGATGAATCGAGCTTGGATTGGTCTTGAGAAGGCTCCAGAGGGAACGTTCAAGAATAAGATATATGGGTAATGTTTGTGTTGGTTCTCTCTGAAAATCGAATGCAGACAGACACAATGTTACTAATTTTACTTGTTTGTGGTGTAGTTTGGGTTTGCATCTACTAGCTCGTGTTAAGCCTTCTGAGATTTTCTTGAAATCCATTTCCAAGGAAGTTACTGAGGTCGAGGTTACATTTCCCAAGAGGTTTGTTTATTTTTCTTTTCTTGTCCAATTTATCTGGGGCACTCTTGGTGTGATGCTATTTGTTTCGATTTTATCTGACAATGCATGGTCTGCAACATCATCAACAAGGGGGAAAAAAAGAAAACACAAAACCAAACTGGTGATCTTAACATTGAGAACATTGCTCCGAACTTCCAAAAGAAAGGTGGAAGCACAAGAAAAACAAAATTAAATGGTCAAATAAATGCATTACCATTCTGTTATCGGGCTCTTGAATGCCTTTCCTACAAAGGGTGTTGGGCAATATTTTACATTGGTTGCAAGATAGTAAAAAGGAGCTTTCTGTTGCCTGAGTAGTGGCTTTCTTTGAGCCAAAGGAAAGAAAATAAACAGTCATCTTTGACAAACTTTTCATTCCTAATAAGAGATAAAGAGGCAAAACTGAGAGAGAGAGAAGTAAAGAGATATTTCAATTCCTAATAAAATGCAAACAAGATGAAAAATAAGGCAGGAAGAGAAAAGAGAAACACTAGAGGACATCTGATATGGGCCATCCCATCTGTTCTTGGTCTAGAGTATTCTTTGAAGGCTATAAAAGATGGGTAAAAACTTCTCCAGCCGACACATCCTACAGAGCCACATTACTCCCCCATATGGGTCATTACAGATTTCTATCTTTTTTTTTTTTTATTCTCTTTATGCTTTAGTCTGCTTATTTTCTTAGTTCATATTAGATTTATGGTTTCCATGTATGTAAGGTTTGGGTGCTGTAAGCTCTTTGTTTGAGCCATCTTTAATTGTCAACAATGTTGCTGGGGATCTCTTTCGTTTCAAATAATATATGGGTTTATTCTTTCTCTTTCTATTTTTATATCCATATTTGTACAATTAATGTGTTTAATCTTTCTCTTTCTCTTTTTTATATCGACATTTCCCTTTGAAACAATTAATGGTTATTTTTAAATTACAAATTGATGTAGCAAGCATAACACAACTAAGTCTTATCCCTAGCCTTAAACATTGCTTATTTATTTATTTTTGTTTATTTTCCTCACTAATTTATGGTTCTACCCACATAAATTTTGATCTTCTTCTTGTTCTATTTGAGTTTTGGACTTGCATCAATTTTCTCATTTCTCAAAAAAACAAAAAAAAGAAAAAAAAACAATTTTCTTATTCTTACATGTTATGGTCATCATTCTTTAGTGTAAGTGAGCCAAACAACTTGGTTGGTCTTGTGAGCTATTAGGGCTAGCCCTAAGCTTCAATGAAGATTAATCTCTATTTTTGTTCTTCCTAGTTTTGCTACCCATAATTCTGCATCACTGTCGTTCTATGTCCATGTTTCTTGAATCAAACATTTTGTCTCATGAAATAAATAGTCTTATATCTGTCTTTTAGAATTTCTATTTTCATTTTAGTGGCATATTTAGTTGGGATAAGGCATGGATGATGATGATTATGATTTCATTGCCATATTTAGTGCATAAAATTAGTTTCTTAGGTTAGCTTGAGTGCTTGACTAAGTGGATAAGGGTTTTGAGGAAGAAGAAGATAAAAGAGAGAAAGAGAGAGAAACAAGATATGAGGAAGGGAAATATTGTCTGAAGAGGCCTTTACCCTCCCAATGCCCTTTTATTTCTTAATAAGATGGGAGATGAAATTACAAAAATACCCTTACACTTTTGAATATAATATTTTCTAGCCCCAGTTCATATGAAATCAACGATACCCTTAGATTATGAATACACATCTTCTAACACTCCCCCTCAAGTTGGAGTAAAGATATCTATCATGCCAAACTTACTTACAAGTTCAAACTTTAGTTAGGATATTTGCTAGATGTGATTGTGAGGTAGTGTAAGGAGTACAAATCTGTCCATCCAAAAGCTTCTCATGAATGAAGTGACAATCAACCACAATATGCTTAGCGCAATCATGCTGGACGTGGTTATGGGTGATACTAATGGCTACTTTATTGTTACAATAAAGACTCATAGGGTCAGTCATGCAAACCCTAATTCATCAAGCAACATTTTTTAGCCACAAAGCTTCATACATACCATGTGCTGTTGCTCTAAATTCAACTTTAACACTAGACCTTGCAACCGCATTGTATTTCTTGTTATGCCAAGTAACCAAATTACCCCAAACAAAAGAACAATAGCTAGGTGATCTCCTATTTGTGATGGATCTAGCCTAATTGACCAATGTTCAGAGAGCCGGACTGGTTACATAACTGGAGAAGGGATATGTTCACGGGTCAAAGGTTTAACCGGGGTTGAATCGGAGGTCGAATTGTGATTACGTGGCATATATGTATATATGTTATATAAATACTATATATAATATATTTTACAACTTTTAATATACTTAAATATGGTGGATGGATGGAAAATTCCTCAATTTTTAAAGCAAATGACCAAGGTTCAAGTCTCTTAATTTACATTTTCTTTAAAATACATGTGTAATAAAGTAATATAAACAATAAAGAGTCATTAAATAGCACAAGTAAAGAGGTGGATTAATGGTAATTAAGCAATATATGAAAATAAGAGGTCATGGGTTCAAGTTTTGTCACTCATTTTAGAATTTCAATTACTTAGTGACCCAGGCGGTTTCACGAATATGGGACCAGTTCACTAGTTAAACTGGACGGTCAACCAGTTTTCACTGGGTTTTTAGATTGTACGGTTCTTGGGGTGTGGCCGAACTGGCCAGGGCCCCAGGTCATGGATCAATCGGTTCATCTGACCAGTTTGCTTCGGTTTTCTAAACATTGCAATCGACATTTGTACACAATTCAACTTGAAGGTGTCCATGATTAGAAAAGAGTATGCCTTTGCATGGAGAAGACTTCAAATATCTCAAAATTCTATGAGCATCTTCAAAATGTATACTCCTAGGGCATGCTTGAATTGACTTACAACACTAACTGCATAGGCAATATAAGGTCTAGAATGATATAGGTAAATGAAGATTCCAACCAAGAGTTGAAATCTAACAACTTCAATCAAAGGATATCCAACTTGATCCCTAGGATGGTGATTTTGGTTAATTGAAGTCTCAATAAGCTTAGTTCTCAACATCCCATTTTCCTTGAGAAGATCTAGGTGTACTTTGGGAGATAAAGATACTTTTCTTGAATTTGCTAATTTCAATTCCAAGAAAGTATAGCAGATCTCCTAAATCTTTGATCTCAAATTCCTTCCTTAGGAAAGATTTTAGTTCTTGAATCTATTCCTAGTCATCATTCCTTGTTACAATAATGCCATCCACATTAACTATGGCAACCACTATGCCCTCATCACTTCATTTAACAAAGAGTGTGATCAATTTGACTTTGGCTATTCCCTATTCTTTTCATGGCACAACCAAACCTCTTAAACAAGCTCTTGGAGACTGTTTTAGACCATACAAAACTTTCTTTAATTCGCACACATTTCCTTTGGCATTTGAGAAGTTGAACCCAAGTGGGATGTCCATAGAAACCTCTTTATGCAAGTCTCCATGGGGAAAGACATTTTTTCTTTTATGTCAAGATGAAATAGATGCCAAGGTTTTATTGAAGAATGGAGAGAAGCACATTTATAGAGTTGATCTTGGCTACCGGGGTAAAAGGTTTCTTGATAGTCTATGCCATGTGTTTGTTTAACATTTTTTTATGAGTAGTGTTTGTGTGAACGCTTTAATCAATAGCCCTGTCTCATACCTTTCCATAGAACCATACAACTTGTATTTGACTATGAATACTCATTTGCATCCCACCAAGTGTTTTCAAAGAGGTAGATCAACCAATTCCCATGTACGGTTCTTCTTTAAAGCTTTTATCTTCTCATCCATGGGATTCTTCTAATTAGGTTTAGCAAGAGCATGGTTAGAAATAGGATACCGAATACAAAATCTTTTCCCTTTCTTGAGAGCAATAGGTAAGTCAAGGTCCAAAGGAGAATTGATGAAATAGTAGAACTAGCAACCATCTAGGTTGATTTGGAAGAGAAAGAAGAGGAAAATAGTGGATAAAAGACAAAGAATTGAGGCAATCAAAAGTGATCTAGAGGCACCCACTTTGTGTTATATATTGGGGTGCCATAAAATAAGATTAGATGACCATTATACCTCAGGTACACTAACAATACAAATAATGTATAAAAAAAATACAGAAAAGCACCCTTAGCAACACTCCCCCTCAAGTTGGGTTATATATATAGTTTTTTTTTTTGATAAATTTGGGTTATATATATAGTTGTAAATCTAGGGTTTGTAGAAGAGAAGAAAGGAGAAGAAGGACAAGAAGGGAAGAAGAATGTATCGAATAGGTGTATGTCTCTTACTGTCCACACCCTAAAAAATGCTATTTATAATTTGAATGATAAATTACAAGAAAGCCCATACTTGGGTGCTCAAATGCAAAAGGATGATAAAAAGGCTTAAACACTCTTCCCCAAACATTCTCAACACTCCCCGCCAAGCTGCACATATATGTCAATCATGCTCAACTTGACAAGGTTCTTAGCAAACTTTGGATGGTGAGCACCTTTAGTGAGGCAATAAACTAGTTGGTTTTCCGACTTTACAAAAGGAAGGCAAATTTCTTCGCTAGCAATTTTTTCTCTAATAAAGTGTTTGTCCACCTCACTATGCTTTGTACGATCATATTGAATAGGATTGTGAGCAATATTTATGGTTTCTTGATTGCTACAATATAGTCCCATTGAGGTATCTGCTTGGATGCCCATCTCAGCCAATAATGTCTTCAACCAAAGTAGTTTAGACATTCCATGAGCCATTGCTTTGTACTCATGCCTCACCACTAGAACGAGCAACAATTGATTGCTTTTTACTTCTCCATGAAACTACATTGCCTCTGACTAAGGCACAATAACTAGATGTAGATCTTCTATCATCAATCCCAATCAACATCTGTGTAAGCCTCAATCTTTAGATGGCCATGATCGGAATACAACATCCATTTACTAGGGTATCTTTTTAGATAGGCTAAAGTTCTATGATCTACTTGCATATGAGATGTCCTGTGTTCATGCATATATTAGCTAACCACTTCAACAACGTAAGATATGTTAGGTCTAGTCAAACAAAGAAACAGAAGGCGACTCACCAATTTCTAATATATCCCTCTGTTTGGAAGAACTTCTCCTCCAGTAGCACACTAAACTTGTGGTTAGAATCAATTGGAGTTTCTACAAGCTTATACTCTAGTTTCCTAACTTCATGGAGCAAGTCAAGGACATACTTCCTTTGTGGCAGGAAAATTATCTTCTTGGATTTTGCAACTTCAATACCAAGAAAGTATCAGAGATCACCAAGAACCTTAATCTCAACTTTTGAAACAAGGAAGGATTTTAATTGAGAGATACTTGTGATATCGTTGTCTGTCACAACAATGTCATCAACATATACTATCAACATTGTCACTCTACCACCAACTCTTCTTATGAACAAGGTGTGCTTTTCCTGAGATTGAGAGAATCCAATCTTTAAGATAGAATTTTTGAATTTGTCAAACCAGGCTCTAGGGAATTGCTTGAGCCCATACAAGGACTTCTTTAAGCGGCAAATTTTTCCTTCATTGTTAGGAAAGTTTACCCCATGTGGTAAGTCCATATAAACTTCTTCTTGCAAGTCTCCATTAAGGAAGGCATTCTTTACATCCATTTGATATAAAGGCCAAGAGTAGTGGGCAACAAGAGACATGATCACACATATAGAGTTCATTTTAGCAATTGGAGCAAAGATTTATGGATAATCAATGCCATAAGTTTGAGTATATCCTTTGGCCACAATCCGAGCTTTGTACCTCTTAATTGAGCTATTTGCCTTGTGCTTAATAGTGTAAATCCACTTACACCCAACAGGAATCTTATCCTTAGGACAAGGAACAATTTCCCAAGTCTGATTTTTTATTAGGTTCTCCATCTCTTGGTTCATAGCTTACTTCCAGTGAAGGGACTGCATTGCCTCTGTAACATTGCAAGGGATGGAAACATAAGAGATGGGAAAAGTATAGGCACAATAAGAGGGTGAGTGAGCATCGTAGGACACATAGTTAGTAATATGATATCGTTGCATGTCCTCTTCCCTTTTCGTATGGCAATAGGGAGATCAAGGTTAGGATCAATAACAAAATTATTAGGAGGTTTAAGATTACCCGAGTTTGGGAGATCAGATTGTAATGGGCATTCTGCTTTAGGAGCCACCCTCTTATTGCGCCTAATGAAAAACTGTTGCCAGGACCGAGGCCAATACATAAGAGGATGAGTGAAAGAAATACCATTGTTACAAAGAAGAGAGGGAGGGAAAGGAGGAACAGGGACATGAACAAGAAGACAAAAGGGAGTCTGATCTTTACTTGCATTGTCCCCATGAAGAGGATGTGATGACTGGAAAAAAGAGGAGGAATCCAGAATGGTAACATCCTTAGAAACATATTTCTTGCCAAAGAGAGCATCAAGGCATCTATAACCTTTTTGGACTGGAGGGTAACCAAGAAATACACATTTAACTATTTAGGATCAAACTTATGTTGGGAAAGACTTGTATCATGAAAAAACAAACATAACCAAAGATCCTAAGGGGTAGATTAAAGGGGGGTTCATCAGGAAAGGGAGGTTGATGAGGAGATAGAAGGTTAAAGATCCTTGATGGAAACCTGTTAATGAGATACACAACTGTCTCAACAACATCACCCCAAAAATGGGTGGGAGCATGAGTTTGAAATAGTAAACCTCAAGCAACTTCAACCACATGCATGTTCTTTGTTTCAGCCACCCCATTTTGTTGTGGAGTATGACTACATGAAATTTGGTGAATAATACCCTGATCTTCAAGGAACCCATGCAAATAGTGTTCAAAGTAGTCGTTGGCATTTGTCAGATCTTATTATCTTAACTCTTTTCTCAAACTGTGTCTCTATGATATTCATGAAGTTTTGAACAATAATAGGAACTTCATGCCGTCTTTTCATATGGTAGAGCCATATATACCAATTGTAGTCATTAATGAAGAGAATGAAGTATTTATACCCACCCGTGCAAGAGATATCAAATCGGCCCCAAGCATCAATATGAACCAAATGGAAAGCAACATTGCTTCTTTTATTACTTGCAAAATATGTGGTTCTACATTGTTTGGATAGATGGCAAACTTCACATTCAAGGTTTACCTTTGACATTGAATTAAACAAATTTGGAAACAAAAGTTTTATAGAATCAAAAAGCATATGACCAAGACAACAATGCCATAATTTCAAAAGACTCATTTTCTCATTAGAACAAAACTTAGTGTAGCCCGATATTCCATGCTCTAAAGGTCCATCAAAGATGTAGACTCCATCGACTTCGTGCCCACTTCCAATCATTTTCCTCATGCTTAGGTCTTGAAAAACACAATGGGTAGAAAAAAAGGTCACAAGGCAGTTATGGGATTCTGTAAGAGAACTAACTGACAACTAATTGAGGCACATGAAGAACAGATCGAAGAGAAAGGTTATGAGTGAGTTTGACTTCACCTTGACTCGAAATAGGGGTCTGAAATCCATCAGCAACAAGGCGATTACATGGAGTTCAGGTTGGCGACTACATGGAGAAGAAGGCTGGAGGTTGAAGCTAAAAAGTATGTGTTTGAAGCTTGCAGAAACAAGGGACAAGCGTGCTTGAAGATCAGAGAAGAGAAGAAGACCACTCTATTTCTTTGCAGGGATGCAATGTTTTGGTTGAAGGGTTTCGTGGATGTAGTTACGTATAGCAAGAAACAAGTCGGATGGAAAGGGCAGTTGAATAGGGGAAGGAAAAATTATGTAGCGGAGCTGAGAAACAATAGAAAGGGGTGGTTCGCAGCAGTTGCAGAAAGTTTTGGGAAAAGTAACAGGAAGTACATGTGTATTTCGGAGGGAAATAGGAAGATAGGGTGGAAGAGTTTTGTAGATAAGTTGCAGGAGTATCTGGTAGTGATGAAGAGGAATGAAAAGGTTCAACAAAAAATCTCAATAGAGAAAACAAAGGTGGGGGTGGGAGAGAGTGTTAAGATTAGAAAGGGAGAGTAGAAAACTTAGAAGGTAGTGTTGGAATTCTTTGCGTGCTCTGTTAACTTGAGTAAACTGGAGTTCGAAGTGGACAAGCAGGAATAGAGGAAAAATTTGTGTTGACAGTTGGGAGGAAGGTCGCAGGCTGGCAGCTAGTTGCAGAGGAGATAAGGAAGAAATTTAGCATTAGAGAATCTGTTCTTTCGATGCCTTTCTGTGAAAATAGAGCAATTCTCGACACAGGGGAGGCGAAGATAGAACTCTCTGCTATTGAAACGAAGGAAGGTCTGATAGTTGTTGAAGAATGGTGTATGTCTTGTAATGAGCAAGACATTACTGTAGCTTGTTTCGGCATCAAGCTTCTTGGGGTGCCGTTCAACCTCTGGAACAAATTGTTCGTTGATAAAATAGTCCACATGATTGGTGGAGCAATGGAGGACTACAGTCTCAGGGACTTGACGGTGATCAAGGTAAAAATCCGAGGGTTGAAGTTGGAGGAGGTTCCACGGTTGGTAACTTTCTTCTCGGAGGGTCTCTGTAGGAAGATTTGGGTCCTGACGGAAGTGGAAGCATCGCTATGGAGAGGATGTTCGAAGGAGGAAGAAGGAGGTGACGTGGATGAAGGCTGCTTACGTGGCAAAGCTTTAGTGGGAGGTGATGGGAAAGAACAGGGGGAACATTTTAGGGAAGAGGAAGAGTCGGGCTTGAAAGGGGTTTTGGGTGGCCACATCGAAAAAGGAAATATTTCAAAAATTTTTAAAATGAAACATTAGTTGGTCGGCCCATCATATGCTGATGTGGCGAAGAAATTAAGCGGCCCGAGCTGTCAAATGGTTCATTCTGAGCTGATTGGAGGTATGGGTGGGCTGGCGGTTAAACCAGGGGGTATTAACAGTGACCCACGTGAAAAGGGAGGAGAGAGTTGAGGAAGAGTGAGAGTAGAGAGTTCTGGTGAAACAGGATTCATGTAGTCGGAAGGAGTGGTGAGGAGGAGAGGGTGAGAGGGTGAGTGATTGAAGGAGTGGTGAGGGTGAGAGGGTGAGGAACTAAGATGGGAGGGAAAATGGAGGGGATGGAGTTCGTGCAGGCAGGTCAGTGGAGGAGATCCTTGAAGATAGAAGCAAAAAATCTTCTGTTCGAAGAGATGAGAATCAAGGGGAAGGTAAGCCTGAAGGTAAGGGAAGTGAAAAAGGGTACAATATTGCTGGAAGGATTAGAAGTGATCGAGTGGCTTAGAAAGTTCATAGCTGGAGCCTGTTCAAAAGGTAAGCAGATAAACTGGTAGGATTTTAGTACACTAGAAGGGAGGAGATATGTTGTTGAATGTAAGAGGAATAGAAATGGGTTCTTCATAGCTTTGACTGAATTTTTTGGGAAGGGACAGAGGCAACTGGTGTGTCTACCAGCAGGAAAACAGAACCAAGGCTGGGGGGAAGTAGACTGGTTGCTCAAAGAGTAGCAAATGAGAAAAAAGCCTTCATAAGGGAGGAGAAGGCTTATCTCAGTAACAGCAGGGTACAACAAGGGCCAGTGGTCATGGCAAAAACAAAAGGCCATTGCAGAATGGTGGGAGGTCTAGAGAGAGAGGAGTGGGATAGTAAGTTTGTGATACAAGCCAAGGAAAAGGTTAATGATTGGAGGAGGGTAGCTGACTTACTGGCAACCAGGTTGAAGTTGAAGAGTGTTTTCATAGTGACCCCCTTCGATAACTGTAAAGCCATCCTAGATCCATTAGAGAATGATTTGGAAATATTAGCTATCAATGTTCAGGCTGAGTTCGAATCATTCACAGTCTTCAAATGGAATCCAACATCCAACTCCAAGGATTTTTTTGTTGAAGATGGTGTGGTGGTGCGTGTAATAGGCTTGCCATTCCATCTATGGAAACAAGAAATAGCAGAGTCTATAGCTGTGTTGTGTGGAGGAATCTTGGAAGGTGCTTTCTGGGGCGATCTCTATTCAGTAGCAATCCTGCTAAGTGGTGTGAAGCCAGAAGAAATTCCACGAAAGGTAGAGGTACGAACAGAGGGGAGCTTTGTCTCCTCCTCTTTGTGGCTTTCTCAAATTGAACTTTGATGCAGTAATGAAGGAAATCCTGTTCCCTTGGGCATTAGAGGAGTACCTAGGGATGAAGAGGGCAAAATTTCAGCCATGTTTTTGGGCCCAATTGGTGTAGGGGACTCACTTAGATCTGAGATGATGGCAGTTTTTGAGGAAGCTGTCTTATGGTGCTATCTTAATGATAAGAAGAAGTTTAAGTGGCTGATGCAAAATATGGAAATAAGATTGCAATGGGTTAAAAGGAGTGCTAATTCCTTTGCAGATGCACTTGCAAAACAGGGGTGGGGAGGGATCTTTTGTTTTGGGCTATAGTGTAATCAGCCTTTTGGGGAGAGCTAAGAGAGTTTATCTCTTCTCCATTCTGATGTACTTTGCTTAATTTTAAAGTTTTAATGAAATTTCACAGTAATTCATAAAAAAAAAGTCATTTTACCATGGGGCCCAGATTTACCGAAAAAAGAACATGGGATTGTTGGTCAATGGGAACCACTTTCCCATTGACCAACTCCCTCTGCCCCCTCTTACCTGAAAAGAATGGGGCCTAAAAGGATTTGCAATGTTGAAAGTTTGATCTTTGGTTTGCTTTATCAAGTAAAAATCAAAGGATTTTCTCTGCTCTTTGTGGAGATTAATGGTCCATCTATATGATATCCTGAGATTGTACCCAGATTAATGAAAGCTCAATTATCCAATTGAGTGAATTATATGAGAATCCCATCAGATTTTTATACCAACACGATGTTTGAAATAGGCTTTTTTAATAATAGTGGTTAATCAGGTATTTCTTTTTTGAGGTTATCAAAATCTTTAGGGTTGTAGAAGATCGACTTGGTGGAGGTCAATGATGTGTACCATATGAAGTTAGAAGAACTTGACAAGTTCAAGTCCATTTCATTTCTTACCCGAGAAAGTTGTTCATATCTTAACCCAATTTCTAATGTTGTTTTATTAATTGAATTTAATGGCCTTTACTCTATCCCTTTTTATTTTCATATTTATATCTTCAACCATTTAATATTGATTACGAAACTTCCCAAAATATTTGCCAGCTTAAATTCAAGACTAGTACGCCGACGATTGCGACATACTGCTTTGAGGTAATATGTTTTTATGTTACTGGAAATTTATATGTTCAAGACTATTTTTTGAAGTATTTCTTCATAATTATGGTTGTGGCATGAAGCTTTGTCATATTTTCTTTACTTCCTTTTTCTTTTAGAGGTAATCACACCTTGCAAGGTTAATAACAGTAAATCCTAAATGATGAAATGCTATTTTCTAGCATACTGAAATTTTGGAATTCCAGGCATTTGGATGGAAGAAGAGAGATATTTGATTTCTAGAGTGTACCCTTTATTTGGTTGGGTTCTCAGATTACCCAATTATCTAGTACATGACTTCTCAGGAGTCTTTTGAGTGTTGACTCTTGGGGCTTTATAATTACCATAGATCCATATTTATATATTAATCCTATACTTCTGTTGCTGGTTAAAGAAAAACAGATTGTGGAACAAAGATGCCATTATTGAATTCAGTAAATAATTGTCCATCACTTCTCTTAAAACCCAATATGAGCACACATGTTATTATCCATATCTGAAAAAGACATGTACTCTTGATTTACATAATGTCCTTAGAAATATGTGCAATATTGGTTTGGAAGTAGTGGAAAGATTTGCAAAAAAGTTATCTTTGTGGAAGAGAAGCTATATCTCTTTGGGAGGAAGAATCGCTTTGATCAAATCCATCCTAGCCAATTCACCCACTTACTACTTGCCCACCTTTAGGATCCTGACAAAAGTAGCCAAACTGTTAGAAAAATTGATAGGAGACTACTTGTGGGAGCTAGGGGATGAAAAGGAAGACCATTTTGTAAAATGGGAACAGGTGTGTAAATTAAAGGAGCAAGGAGGATTAGGTATTGGAAATTTGATTGAGAAAAATATAGCTCTTCTAGGAAAATGGCTTTGGAGATTCCCCTTAGAAGGAGATAGATTGTGGCACACAGTTGTTAAAAGCATTAATGGTGTAGTGGACAATGACTGGGATGCAAACTATCCCTTCGTACTACTTCAAACTACCCTTGGAAAGCAATCTTTGAGGTATTGCCTACCTTTTAAACTACATTCATTTTGATGTGGGCTGTGGGAATAGAGTCTTATTCTGGGAAGACCTCTGGCTTGGGGACCTACCACTTAAGTTGAAATTCCTAACACTACTTGTTATCAAATCATAAGCCTGAACCTATTTCAAGTTTTGACTTGCCCTTAGAATATGGGTTAAACTAGGACTTTGGGTTCAGAAGGGTGTTGAGGGATTTTGGTGTGAATCCCTTAGTCTTCTAATCTCTTTGTTGTAAAAAGTTTGTTGGACCACAATCTTTTGGATAGCAGAATTTGGCACTCCTCAGCTGATGGTCTCTTATTTGTTGCAAACCAATCCTTCCTAATGTGCAGGCTCTTTGTTGGGAGATGTTCCTTGGAAAGACTAACACATGTGATGTGCTACAGAAAAGAAGGCCGGTTACTTGCCTCTTTCCTCATGTGTTTCTTTTGTAAGGCTAGTGGTGAGACTCTTTCTCATTTACTAATCCTTTGCTCTTTGTTGACTTGCATTTGGGACTACTTTTGTTACCTTTGGTTGTAGATGAGTTCCCCCATAAGATGTGGTTAGTTTGTTTGACTCCAACTTCTTAAGGCAACAGAAAAAAGGGGAAGATGTGATGCAGTACAGGATTTGGCCCAATTGAGTAAGCATTTGCGAAGTTGGCTTTCAATGATCTATCTTATCTATCTTAGTTCATATTTACCAAGATAGCTTTATTGTAGGATTTCTATGTTTATTTATCTTGATTCGCATTTACTAAGATAGCAACATAACGGGATTCTCGAATTTATCTTCAATTAGGATTTTCTTTTTAAAGAGATTTAGTAGGATTCTTATAAGGAGTATTCAATTAGATTAGGAAATTTTCTTGTAGGAGGCATAAGGTTGTAAAGAATTCTATATAAAGAGTAGTTAGGCCAAAGGTAGAGGTAGTTCTATTGATTTTCTCTTAATTATTCAATGAAGAATTGTTCTTCTTATTTTTCGGCTTTAGTTATTTTCTTTGAAGCTTCTTTGAACGTGATTTGTTTCCAAACTATGCCAATTTGTATCAAAGCACAAGTTTGATCCTTCTTTGAATTATGGCTCCTAAGAAGAAACAAGTGACTCACATTATAGAGCAGGAACTCAATAGCAAAACATAAGAAGAGGTGGTGGAGTTGAGAAGACAAGTCGATGCACTTGCTCAAGAGTTGAGATTGCTACATTCTCGTTCCAAAATAGGGGACAACAACTTCGATGCAAGTGCCTCCATTCGTTACTTTTCATTATCAAAGAAAGCAACTAGATTGGCTGTTGTTGTGGGTGGTGACAAGAAACAATGGAAAACTGGTTTCGAGATTGAGATCCCAGAATTCCATGGAGGTATGACTCCAGAAGAATTCATGGACTGGCTCTTCATGGTAATTGGAGTCCTTAAATTTAAGGAAGTTCCTAAAAACAAGATTGTGCCCTTCATAACTACTCAGTTTAGAGGGCATGCAACAACATGGTGGTATCAATTGAAGGTTATGCAACACAAAAGAGGCAAGTAAAAGATTAGATCATGGGAGAAACTTAAGGCAAATATGAGGTTAGAATTTCTACCCCATAACTATACTCATTTACTTTACCAAGAATTGCAATATCTAAAGCAAGGGATTGATACATGTGAGTATACAAGAAAGTTTCACTTGTTAATGGCCCGAAACGGGTTAACTAAAACCGATGACCAATTAGTGGCTTGAGACCAAATATTCAGGATGTATGAGATTTATTTGATTATTATGACGTCTTTATGGTTCATTAACATGCTTTAACCATAGAAAGGCAAAACAATAGGTCTAACCCATTGGGTCGGGCCCAAGTTAACGGACCAAAACAAAATCAGGTTGGCTCATTTGGGTTGAAATGCTACAAGTGTGGTGAATTGGGCCATAAATCTATTGAATGTGCAAAGAATGATAAAAAAATGGAGTGTTGTTTGTAGAAAATGAGGGGGAACCCCTAAGAGAAGCACATGACTTTTCAGCCCCACCTGTGTTTGATTCTTATGATGAGGAGACCTTAGAAGGTAAATTGGTGTATGGTGATGTATGTGAAGCCTTAATGATGCATCAATCATTCATAACACCAAGGCACGAATCATTCTTAAGAATGATCGCTACATCATTAAGGCTTCACCTACATCACCATACACCAATTCACTTTCTAAGGTCTTGTCATCATAGGAGTGGTTATTAAGGGCACAATCTTGTTTTTTGGAACTTCCTTGAATTCAAGGACTTCTTCAACCATGAAGAGCTAGTCAATGAATTCTTCTGGAGTCATACCTCCGTGGAACTCCGGGATCTCAATCAATGATTTAAAAGGCACACCTCAGGCGCACCTAGGCACACAGGCAAGGCGCATTACCTAGGTCCTAGGCACAACTCTTTCAAGAAGCACATGCTTGGTGCACCTAGATGTGTGCTTGGTGCGCCCTGTGCCTCAGCCCAAGCGTGCACCTTTTTAAAATTTTACGTGTTTTTGCTTTTTTTGAACCTATCAGCTAGGCCAAGGGTTCCACCCCCGGACCCCTGACCATGCCCTTCGAAGCAAGCCCAAACAAGTCCATGTTAGGGTCTAAATTCTTAATTTTCACATAAAAGTAATGGCTTTATAACATTAATTGCCTTTCAAGAAGACATTTTATTAAAATGAATGAATGACATTAGCAAATAGGAAGCTGGTTTCGTAATGTTGTTTATTCATTCATTTTTATAAAATATCTTCATTAAAGGCAATTAAGGTTATAAAATTATTATTTTTATGTGAGAATTAAGAATTTAAGACGCTAACATAGACTTGTTTGGGCTTGCCTTGAGGGGTATGGTACAAAGGACGCTCGTAGAATCAGGAATGCAATATTTTTTCGGTCACTTTTGCTACTAGAAGTAATGCAATTGAGGAAAAAAAGAGATTGTGGGTTTTACATGCTTGAAAATGATTTATATGTTTGATTTTATTTTTAAATTTTCATTTGAATATGCTTTACATGTTATGTTTGTGTATTTTAATTTTAGATAATAGGTTTTTAAAACATCTATTGTAAAATTTAAGTTTATATTTTTATTAGTATTATGTTTAATATTTTTTTATCTTTTTTTTGCATTTTCTAAATTTTTTTACTCTTTTTTTTTATTTTTTAGCTTTTTTCTTTTGCATTTTTGCACCTTGCTTCAAAAAGGTGCATTCCTCGGGCGCAAATTGCCCTATGTGCTTTTTTTGTGCCTGGGGCTTTCAAAACACTATCTCAATCTTGATACCCGTTTCCCACTATCTCTAGTCACCCGCAACTATAACCAATTTAGTTGCTTACCATGATGACGAAAAGGAATGAGTGGAGGCACTTGCATCGAAGTCGTTGTCTCATGTTTTGGAACGAGAATGTAGCGATTTCAACTCTTGAGTAAGTGTATTGACTTGTCTTCTCAACTCTACCACCTCTTCTTTTGTTTTGTTGTTGACTTCTTACTCCATGATCTGAGCCACTTGTTTCTTCTTAGGAGCCATAATCCAAAGAAGGATCAAGCTTGTGCTTTAATACCAAATGGCGCAATTTGGAAACAAATCACATTCAGAGAAAAGAATCAAGGCCAAAGAACGGGAAGAACAATTCTTCACTAAATAATTAAGAAAAAACCAACAGAATTACCTCTAGCTTTGGCCCAATTACTCTTTATATAGAATTCTTTACACCCCTATGCCTTCTATGAGAAAGCTTCCTAATCTAATTGAGCACTCCTTATTAAAATCTTATTAAATCTCTTTAAAAAGAAAGTCCTAATTGAAGATAAATTTGAAAATCCCATTATGACGCTATCATATTAAATGTGAATCAAGATAAACAAACACAAAAATCCTACATTAAAGACATCTTGGTAAATACGATCATCGAAGCCAACTTAGTAAATGTTCAGTCAGTTGGGCAAAATGTTTGTGGAGGATAACAAGAACAGATGTGGTGTGGTCCATTTGGTAAGAAAGAAACCAAAGGATCTTCATTAGAAGATTAAGTGAAATGAAGAATGATTGAAACCATTAAAATAAGAGTTGCACATTGGGCAAAAACATTGGAACTTTTTAGAGATGTCTCTACAAATGACTTGTTATGGAAATGGTCTGAAGTGGTATAGACAGATAAACATAAAGAAGTTGTGAGAATGGAATGGAAACCTCTGGAGTCAAATAAATTAAAGCTAAACTATGATGGGAGCTCCCTTGGCAATCTAGGGAGGGCAGGTATAGGGGGAATCTTTAGAAATCATCAAGGAGTTGTAGTGGCTTTGTTCTCAGGACCATTTGGATTTGGAGACTCAGTTAAGGCTGAGATAATGGTTCTTCTACAAGAAATTAAACTAGCAGTACAGCTAGATAGCTGAAGTAGAAGGAGACTCCTTATCGGTTATTTCCTGGGTAAGAAAATCAACTCAGCCCCTTGGAAATACAGATTTGTGTTTGGGGAAATTGACTTTCTTGTAAAGAGTTTGAACACTAGTTTTGGCTGGGTTAAAACTTTTTTCCTCGAACAAAAACTATTTTTCTTCAATCACCACCTCTTATTTCCTTCTCGGCGCTGCCTGAAATCTTCCTTCTCCCTTTTTTTTATCTCTTCCTCCCCTATTTTCCAAGTGGAGGGATAATGTTAGCAAACCATAGACTTTTAGTTCTGATGCTAGAAGAGAATTGGATATTTTTGTAACATGGCCTTAAAAAATATCATGTCCACTGAAACAACTATTTTTCTGCATGTGAATTCTGTCTGTAAATTCTTAATGGCATCTTATACTTATTGTACTAAGAGATGTAGAAATATGGTTATTAAGTATTAGAAGTTATAAACTACAGAAAATTAGTTCTTGTTCTGATTTCCACTGGTAAAATATGTAAGAACTCTTGCTTTTTATTCTTCTATCCATGATGGACTATCATGAATTTGAAGAAAAAAAGTTGCTGATACCTTTAAGTTGTGATTGAGGTGATGCACATTTTACTGAAAATGGGTGCTCCATTATCTGCTTTTCAGGGGAACAATTATTCACAGAAAATACTTCTATGGTTCAGTTTCATTGCTTCCATTCACAATGGCCTTCACTGTAAGTTTATGAATTATTTAATGTTGGTTTGACTAACCTTTTCTTTTAGTTAGTACTAGGTAATGATCACCCCATACCAAGTATTGGGAAACTACACCTATTATTTTGTCTGGGATCCATTACTAGCATAAATATGAGTTTGGTTTCTTCTTTAATTTAAGAAATTAAGTCATATTTAATTTGAAATTAACAACACATCTTACCTAAAAGAATGGGAGTTGACTTTACATGAGTTTTTATTTGAGTTAGGAAATGAAATTAGAAAGGTTGGTTGTCATTAACATGGGATCCATACCATTTGAAGTAGGTACTTTTTATTGGGATTGAAGATAACCGCCCTTTCCATTTTTGAGAGTGGAGCTAACCATGTGCCCAATAAGATCGCTCTTAGAATGGATACTCTTTTCTGAAAGGAGAGGTTACCATGTGTGTTATGTGGAAGCTCTCTGGTCTGAGGGCTTCGGTGCTTTGCTTTATATATAGATGTTTGGGATACCGTCTACATTTTTTTTTTCTTTTTTTTTGTTAATTTGCATTCTCTTTCAAATTAGACAGTAATGGTCCATTGATGATTTTATAATTTGTTTTTTTTGTTCTTTTTGGTCTTACATCCTTCATTATTATGCTGATTTATATCAAATGTTGGTTGAATTACTGTCTAATATTCCATTCTTTTGGATCTTCTTCTGTACCTTTTCTCACATTTGCCATATCTCATGCAGGTTCTGCCCTTGCCTAACATTCCGTTCTTTTGGATCCTATTCCGTTCCTACTCTCATTGGCGTGCTCTAAAGGTTCGTACTTCGTATAGCCTTCTTTACTGTTGCAAGTAAGCTTGACTTTATATGTTGTGCGATACTGATATGACCTTTTATTCTTAATGTTTCTGGCTAGTGTCATATTGTAGAACTTAATTCACTTGTTGATGTTTTTATACAAACAAGAAACAAATGTTTAACAGCAGGTTTGTTGATCCTTTATTTGATCACAAAGAAACTCATTGGATAAAAGTAAAAGTACACACAAGATACAAGGCCTTGCTAAAAAATGGTCTTAGATCTTTAATCACTACCTCCCATCCTAATAGAAGGGAAAAGAAAATCTGAGCCCTAGAGCCCCAAACATGAATATTGGGGGCTAGATCACCCAAACCTAGGCCTGTTAATCGAGTCCAAAAGTCTGAAACTTGATCTAACACCCTGTTTAACTATTTTGGATTCAGATGAATTTTCTTTTGATCAATAACGAGTGAACTTTATTAGAAGAAAGAGCCAAGTACAATGCAGAGGGGGGGGATAAACTTTCTTATCCCACCCTCAGGGAACTAACCAAAGCCAGAACAATGAAAAGAAAAGATTAAAAGAGGCTCTATTCACCTCTTGCTTTGCTAGTCAATCATCTGCTTACATAACCGAACAAGATTTAGATTTTAGAACATACATCCATTTAATAATTGGATCAGACATGGATTTGATCTCATCCAATCAGGTTATGATCTGAGTCAGATTAAATTTTGTAATATATGTATATGATTATGCATATGAGGGTTTGGCAAAAGTTTTAGTACTGGCTGACACAGCCCTCTGAAGAATGGTCACCATCTAATGGTGCCGGGAAGGAGAATTCCAATTTAAAATTCTGTGACATGCTGAAAATAATTCCAACACATCGGTTTATGTATTTCAAACCAAAATTTATCCAAGAATGTAGGATCAACCTCCACGATTTTCATCAAGATTTCTCAGACCTAAAGAAATGAATCTAAATTCCCATACTTGATGTTTTGACGGTCCAAAAGTGCAGATTGTCCATGTGGTTGTTCATGCCAGAACACCCAAATGCAGTGTCACCGCTACAAAGTTGGAGATGAAGATGGTGCACCTCCAAGTTTGCTCTTGTCCCTTATGTACTCAGCAATGAATTGCCTCTGAGATAAGCCTAACAGATGGTCGATGGATGCCTTGATCTTACCAAGAACAGGTATGAAAGTTGTCCAAGAATGTGAGATAAAACCCTAATATCTTGGATTTTCTCTCACTAGTACTGAATTTTTCTCACAATTTCTCTCTACAGAGTATGCAAGAAGGTGCAAGCTTTGGTCGACCCAAGGGTATATAACTCTTAGAGTGTAGCAAATCTTTGCTCAAATCCTCTCCTAATCTGATTAGGAAAGTCACAATCCAATTGAAGTTTCTAATTCAGCTACGACATTGACTAGTGAAACTAGTTAGTTATGACTCCAACTAGAACTATTTCTAATTAGAGCTTGACCAGCATTAGGCAACCTCTAATTAGGGATTAGGATCAGTGAGAAAGGGTGTGCGTGTGGTGTGGGATCCACAAGATCTCATTCCAAATTAATTATAAAGAGTGGTTCACACTTTAAGTGCAACCTACACATGGTCCAAACTCAGCTTGGCTATACAAGTGAATTCACCCAAGTGTGTTGGGCCTATAATTGGCCCATTAAACTTAGTCTTAGCCACCCTATGAGCCTAAGACTATTAATTTGGGCTGAGTTAATGTTCACCAGGTATTTACGGCCTAAGGAGACACTTGCATAAAATCTCTTAGCTAATAATCTCATAACATGGCCAATAGGAAGTGGCCTCTTCCCTAAGGCTCAGTTTGGAAGGAGTACAAATACAAATATGTACAGTACAAATATAAGGTTTTGCGCTCTACATATTTGTATTTGTACTCCTTCCAAATGGAGCCTAACTGCCAAATGCAAGGCCACACCCTCTACTCATAAAGGATCCTGGGATTAAAACCATTTGCAATCTCTTTATCAAAATAAATTGTTTATAAATGTAGATACAATTTACAAAACCAATTTCAAAACATGTTGAAATCCACTGGCAACAGTTTTAGGTTTCCATTAAAGAGAGTGTAATTTGGATGTTTCTCTTTGTCTAAAAAAGTGGCTTATCCTATTGCAATGGTCACTCACTAAAGTTTCTTCCCAATCTGTTCCAACATACCAGATATTTGACCCCAAAAGGATCTCATTGATTGGCATACATTTTACAAAACCGATTTCTAAACAAGTTGAAATCCATTGCCGACAGTTTTAGGTTTCCATCAAAGAGACTGTATTTGGGATATTCTCTTTCCATCAAAGAGACTGTATTTGGGATATTCTCTTTGTCTAACAAAGACGTTGATTCTATTGCAATGATCACTCACTAAAATATCTTCCAAATTTGCTTCAACTCACTAGGGGGCATTTGGTGTGTCTTTCCACACGGTCTTTCGGCTATTTACAAGCCAAGTGGACCGAAATTTAGTCTATTTCTGTTTGGCGCACGGAAGATCTAGCCGCCAAAAGACGCGAAAAGCCCATTTTGGGCTGATTTTGGGAAGCTTCAAATGGAGCTTTTCACGTTTTATGCTTGCGCAGGAAGACGCGGAAAGACGTGCGTCTGCCAAACGGTCTTTGGGCTGCTCAAATCTTATGTCAAAAGCTCAATGTGTCTTTTGACTGTCAAAGCTACAAGATCTTCTAAGAAAGACTTGCCAAACGAGCCCTAGGTTTTTTGATAGAAATCAACTTGAGGCATATCAAAAGAGAACCAAAGCTGCTTCTATCCTCATTTGGCATCATTATAAAGACGTGGGGGCCCACATGGGATCTGGGTTAGCAGTGCATCAAGTTGGGAAGACCCTAGTTTTCTTACATTTTTGGACAACAAGGGTATTTTTGTAATTTTGCATGTTTAGTAGGTTATGTTTGGGAACAGATCTTAGTCTAGTATTTTCCTTTGTTTGGATTTATGTTGTAATTGTTTGGGGTAGGTTTAATCTAATCTAGCTTCTTTTTGTAAGTGGCTTGTTGGGCAAGCTAACTTGGGGGGGCAAGTTTCTTCCTTTGGAAGCTTCTTCTTATTAAGCTTGTAAGGTTCATTTAGAGAACAGTTTTTGTTAATGAACAAGAAAGTTTCTCCACAAAATTTGGTGTGATTGCCAAGTTGGGGGTGTGATTGCCTAGGGTTTTCATCTTATTTCCATCTCTTTTCTTCTCTTCCTTCTCTATTAGTTCCTTGTTTGTGCTACATACTTAGACCTAAGTTGCTTGCAAGAATAGTGCTAAATCACAAAGACCCTGCATCATTTTTGACCCCAAAAGGATCTCATTGGTTGGCACTTCGAAAATAAATCAGTCCAACATCCAGTGTAGCATCATTATGAAGTCAAGAGATTAAATGCATCTTTCCAATTTTACCCCAAGATCGAAGGTCTAATCGGAAATAAGGGTGGATTTGAACCAGAGCTGAGCCGAATATCTGGCTATTCAAAAGTTTGTCTCACCAAAATAATGTTAGGCACGAGCTCGATTCGAGCTTGAGATTTGAGCTCAATTCGGCTTGGTTCACAAGCTTGTATGTTCGAGCTCGACTCGGCTCGAGCTTAACTGTGAGCCAAACTTCCTATAAAAAATAAAAGGAAGACCATTTAGGAGCTAGGAGAGAAAAAGAAAGACCACTTGGTTAAATGGGAACAAGTTTGTAAAACTTAGGAGTTAGGTGGACTAGGCATAGTGAGTTTGATGAAGAAAATACAACTCTCCTAGGTAAATGGCTATGGATATTTCCTTGTGAGGAAGAGAGACTGTGGTACAAGGTCACTTGAAGAATTCACGGTATAACAGGCAATGGCTAGGATGCAAAACTAGCTCCTACAACAACTTCAAACTCTCCCTGGAAAGCAATTTTTAAGGCGTTGCCTACCTTTCTTAACTTTATCCGCTTTGATGTTGGGTGTGGAGACAAGGTTTTATTCTGGCAGGACCTTTGGCTTGGAGACAAACCCCTAAAATTGCAATGTCTTGAACTTTATTCCTTGTTAAACCTAAGGGATGAACTTGGCAAAATCCCTAAATTTGCAATATCTTGAACTTTATTCCTTGTCAAACCTAAGGGATTAACTTATTGCCAAGTTTAGTGTATTTTCAGAAATTGGTTTGACCTGGGACTTTGGTTTTAGAAGGGGTTTGAGAGATGATGAATGTGATTTCCTTCTTCTCTTACTTTCAAATTTGGAGAATCTTGGCTCGCGGGGTCTATCATCATCCCCAGCTCGACCTCTATCTCAATACAAGGACCAAGGGCGGGAAAGCTCCTTTTGATGGATGCCTAAAGTAGTGAACATGGGGCTTTCACCAGATTGTTGCAACCCAAGAAGCCAAGAAAAGTACTTTGCTAGGTTTGTCGAAGATGAGGAAGTTGATTTTTCGACTAGTGAGGAGTACAACTCGGATGACACTGAAACCTTAAGTTTGGGTAGTGTTGGTCTGGGAAGATCAGCAGGTTTCAAGAGAACGAAAGTGACACTAAGAAACATTTTTTGGAAGATGAGGATGATTTTGACCCTAAGGAAACCGTTCCAACGATCTCTGAAGCCCCTACGGAGGTTGTAAGGGAAGAAGATCACTTGACTGGTAGCGACCTCAAACATTGCCCCTTGGGATAAAGTTCTTTCTCGGACGTGCAACAAGTTCTGGGCGTCCAACCGATGGTCTATAGTCTTCCTTTTGTGCAAGGCAAAGGAAGTACAATTCATGATTCTTCTCTCAACCCGAATGTTTCGCTTCCACTCCAAGCATCCCTTCCAACTCCATGTCAGATGAAAAATGGTTCATTTGGGTCCTTTGTTGAGCTAGGTGCTCATTAGCCAAGCTGCCTAGTTGTGTCCCTCTCTCTAGGTATGCTTGTGAAAATGATCAAGGCTATTGATGAGTTTTTTTTCTGCCTGACATTCCAATCCCAACCACAAGTTGCAGGTGTACAAGAGGAGAGTATGGGGGATGAGGAAGTCAAAATAGAATGAGGGGATGAGGAGGAAGCTTGTCGGTACCAAGGAGAAACAATGATTGAAGGGATAAGAAACCAAGTTCCATGTTCACAACAAGGGAAAGGGATGATTAAAGGTCTAAACAATGATTGCCAAAGGTTGAACAGATGCACACCGGAAAGGGGTAAACAAAAGAGGTCTGGAGTGAATCAAGAGAAATCAATTGACATAGAAACTTCCTTAAGTCTGGAAACAACCTAGGTATTAGGCTCAGTTCATGCATTAGAGCAGGAAAAGATGGCAGACAATTTCTTGCCCTCCCAGTCGAACCTAGGTACGGTGGTGTTTTCAGTTTTTGATACTAATAACTGTCCTTTGCCTGAAGCAGGTCTTCCAGCATCCTTATCTGTTAAGCCAAGAGCCCAAGAGCCAGAAATAGGAGTTGGTGAGGTTGGGCAGACCTCAGACCTGAGAAGAAAGAGAGAGGAGAGAGGGAAGAAGGAAGAAGGAAGAAGGGGAGAGAATTTGGGAACTTATCAGTGAGTTGCTTGAGGATTTAAAAAAAGAGTGAGTTGGAGAAAGAACAAAATTCAACAGGAGGAGAGGTTCAAAGGGAAGAGATTAGAGCCACAAATATTTGGTGTTTAGAAGAAAGGGGGGAGAGGGATAAAGGAGTTTTAGGAGAGAAAGAGGAAGATTCAATAGCAGCCTTTGTAGGGAAACTAGGCTGTATGTTTAAGGATCCCAATGAGTTGAAGGTGTCTTTGATGAAGCCTGAAGATGGAAGGAAAACTAAAAAGAAAAGGGGCAGTAGAAGGGGAAGAAAAGGGGCAACTTATTGATTGTAAATGAAAATATTAAGCTGGAATGTGAGAGGTTTGGGGAGTGCAAGAAAAAGAGTGGTGATAAAAGATTTGATTAAGAAAGAAAATCCTAACTTACTTCCTAACTTAGTTTTGTTGCAAGAATCAAAGTTGGCTGAATTTGACAATAAATGGGTTAGAAGTTTGCGGAAGGCAAGAGGGATAGGTTGGGCTTGGATTCCTTCGTGGAGGGCTATAGGAGGAATAGTCACTCTCTGGAAATTAGAGTGGTAGGAGTGGAAGAGCTACTTGGTAAATACACTATTTCTATGAAGTTCCAACAGGCAGAGGATGGGTATGAATGGGTGCTAACCAACAGTAGAAGGGGAAGAACTCAGTGACATTAGAGGATTATGGGAGGGACCATGGTGTATTAGTGGATACTATAATGTAGTTTGGTTCACTGAGGAGACAAATAATCCGAGACAAAGAATCACTACAAGCATGAGGAGGTTTAACAATTTCATCAACTTCTTTGAGCTCAAAGATTTGCCTCTTCTCCACCACAATTTCACTTGGTCTAATCTCCAATCTAACCCATTGTTCTCAAGACTTGATTGGTTTCTCTTTTTGGTGGATTGGGAGTAACATTGGGGTGGGCTATCCTCTAAAACCTTACCTAGGGTAACCTCAGATCATTGGCCAATTTCCCTACTTCAAGAGGAGCTAGAGGTTTAGGTCCTGCCCCGTTCAGATTTGAAAACATGTGGTTAACCCATCCAGGTTTCCACCAAAAAGTGAAGGAATGGTGGGAAGGAGAAAGGCCAAGGGTGAATTGGAAAGGAATGTTTTTCCATTGGAAGCTTAAGGCCCTGAAGTCTAAGATAAAGACTTGGAACATAGAAAAGTTTGGAAGACCTGAAGCAAGAAAACCGGAAGTAGTGGATCAAAATGAAGGGGTGCATTCCAAAGAATCTCAAGGATCACTAGAGGAAAGGGATAGAGAACTAAGAAAGGCTTTAAAGAGACAACTGGAAGACATTTTACTAAAAGAGGAGATTAATTGGAGGCAAAAATCAAGGGTAAAATGGCTTCAAGAGGGTGACAGAAACACAAAGTTCTTTCATGCAATGGCCAATGCTAGGAGAAGGAAAACCTCCATTTCCAGACTGGAGATAGGAGATGAAGTTATTACTGATCAGCATGAGATAGCACGGGCCTTTGTGGATCATTCAAATCAATTTACAGGAGGCCTTTAGATGCATCTTTGTGGATTGAGGGTTTAGATTGGTCAATCACATCAGTTGAGCAGAAAGTGTGGTTGAAAAGACCCTTTGAGGAGGAGGAGATTAGGAGAGCAGTGTATTCCATGGACAGAGCTAAACCTCCAAGGCCAGATGGGTTTATTATGGCATTCTATCAGGGTTGTTGGGATGTGCTAAAAGAAGATTTACTTGAGATTTTTAGGGAGTTCTTTGAAAGGGGTATAATAAATCCAGGGTTGAATTCAACTTTCATTGCCTTGATCCCTAAAAAAGTGGGAGCTAACCATCCCAAAGACTTTAGACCCATCAGCCTAGTGAATAGTTTGTATAAAATCCTAACAAAAGTCTTATCTTTAAGGAAGGGAAGTTCTCCCCTCTTTGGTGACTTCCAACCAAAGGGCCTTTATTCAGAAGAGGCAAATCACGGATCAAATCCTAATTGCTAATGAGTGTGTTGAGGATACGAGGAGATCCGGGAAGAAATTTATAATTTGCAAGCTGGACTTAGAGAAAGCCTATGATCTAGTTGACTAGTCTTTCCTAATTGAGATCATGAGACATTGTGGGTTTGGAGAGAGGTGGTGCAATTGGATTTGGGGATGTTTGAGGACTTGCCAATATTCAGTATTAGTAAATGGCACAGTTGTAGATTGCTTTCCAGCTGAACAAGGACTAAGACAAGGAGATCCTCTTTCCCCTTTTTTCTTCCCACTGATAGGAGATGTTTTGAGTAGAATTCTGTTGAGGGCAGACTTGAGAGGGGTAGTTAGAGGCTGGAAAGTGGGAAGTGAAGAGGCACCGATTACCCATTTGCAATTTGCAGACAACACTCTTCTCTTTTGCTAAGGAGAGAACTTGGATTGGATAAGGAATTTGAAACTCTCAGTGCAGCTGTTTGAAAGATTGTCAAACTTAAGGGTAATATTTGAAAAAAAGCTGCATAGCTGGAATAAACATGCATGATGGGGAGATGGCAGAGTGTGCAAGCATTCTAGGCTGTAGGGTTGTGTCCTGGCCCCTAACCTATTTGGGTTTACCCCTTGGAGCAAATCCAAAAGAAGTTGGTTTCTGGAATCCAGTGACAGAAAATTTCTCTAGGAAGTTGGCTAGTTGGAAGAAAGGATACTTGTCTCTAGGTGGCAAAATAACGCTGATAAAATCAACACTAGCCAACTTGTCTACTATTTGTCTCTTCAAAATTCCAGTGAGTGTGAGCAAGAAATTGGAGATGACAATGAGGGATTTCTTGTGGGAGCCATGGGAGGAAAAGAGAGACCATATCTGGGAAACAGTGTGAAGGGATAAGAATGCAGGGGGCTTGGGATTAGGAAATATACAAAAAAGGAACATGGCGTTGTTAGGTAAGTGGCTCTGGGGACCGCCTCAAGATAGGGACAAGTTGTGGACAAAGGTGATAGCAAGTATTCATGGGCTCTTGGATAATGGATGGGATGCCGGTGTGCTGCCTAAGGCAAATTGATCCTCACCTTGGAAAGCCATTAGTGCAATCCTATCTCTCTTCCTTCCTTCCATCAGATACAACCTTTGCAATGTTAACAATGTTAAATTTTGGGAACATACCTGGCTGGGAGACTCCCCTTTAAAGACTAATTTCCCTCTCTCTTTGCCCTCTCAAGCTTCAAAAATGAGCCAGTTTCTAAGTTCCTTGTCCAATCTCCAGCTTCACTCAATGGGGTTCTTTGTGTCTTTCAATGAAGAGTTGCCTTTAATATTAAAAAGAAAAAATTTGAAAACAAAATGGGTGTGCACATGTATTTATTTGAGCAATTTCTGATAGAGAAAATTTTCATCTCCACTAGCAGACTCACGTACGAGTGGTACAACTAGGCAACTTCCACACTAAATGCAAGGGGATGAGTTGCACAGGCCAACATCTGTTACTATTTGCATGGAGTCCCTTCTTCTACATGGAGGTGATGAAGGTCGCTGAGCTAACACATCAAGGCATCAACCTCCACACACATTACCCCTCTCATCACAGATAACTTAAAAAGTTTCCCTTCCAATTTGGGTACACCTCTTCTTTTTTTGTCCTTGGCCACACCCCAAATGAAAGGACAAAGGATACCCATCAGAAATAAAGAACAAAGCTTAGTACTCAAAAGGATTTGTTTCTGAAAACTACTTGACTATCGATGAGGGGGAGTGCTCCATTTTATATTGAAAAATTAAATAAATAAAATAAATAGGCCAATTATCATATTTTGGAGAGTTGGTGTGTCTTCTTAGCCTCTTACATTTACTGGAAGGAGTTTTCATTGAACCTTCAAGACCTGATAGCCAAGTTTGGACTTGTACCCCATCAGGGTCCTTCTCATGTGCCTCCTTTAAAACCCTGCTAAAATCATTCTATAGTGGTCTGCCTCCTTTCCCGGTGAAAGAGGTGTGGTACAAAGTTGTTCCACCTAGGGTTGCTGCATTTTGTTGGGAAGTGGTTCATAGAAAGATTAATACTCTTGACCTACTCCAAAGAAAGCGGCCAAATTGGTGTTTATCCCCTCATTGGTGTGTATTGTCTAAGGCTGATGGTGAGAGTTGCATCCTCCTTTTTATCTCTTGTTCTTTCATTACCTCTATTTGGGATTGGTGCTTTTCTCTTCTTGGGTGCAGGTGGAGTCCTCCGATGGATGTTCAAAGCCTATTTGACACAACAACCTTTGGATGGCCAACAAAGAGAGGGAGGTTAATGTGGAACAGCATTAGAGCTGCTGTTCTTTGGACTGTTTGGGAAGAAAGAAATGCAAGAATCTTTACAGATAAAGAAAGAAATAAAAGTGATGTCTTGGAAACAATAAAGGTTAAAGTGGTGTATTGGCTGAAATATCGACAACCTTATCTCATGTGTCAACAAATGATCTAATGAGAAGTTGGAAGGAAGTAGCAGATTTTACAGCCAATAAGATAATTATAAATCATACTTGGTCACCTCCAAAGAAAGGTTTTATCAAGCTTAACTTTGATGGTAGCAGCTTGGGGAATCTTGGACCTTCAGGTATTGGAGGTATTTTTAGAGATGAGGAGGGCAAATTCATTGCTATGTTCTCAGGGCCAGTTGGTGAAGGAGACTCCCTGAGAGCAGAAGTGTTGGCAGTAGTGGAAGGCGTTCAAAAGGCAAAACAATTGAACATCCAAAAGCTATTAGTGGAAGGAGACTCCAAACTGCTGATTAGCTGGTTACAAAAAGGGGGATCAGAATTGTGGGTTTTCAACAATGAAAGGAAGAAGATCAGATGGCTAAACCAAAGATATGGAAATAGTGGTCGGGTGGGTTAAAAGATTTGCTATTCTGTAGCAAATGCCTTAGCTAAACAAGGGGTGGAGAAAGATTCACTTTTTTGGGCACAATTGTAAGGGACCTATTTGTAGGGGGAGAGATAAGAGGTTTATCTCTCACAGTCCAACTGTATTTAATGTATTGTATCTTCCATTATATTAATTAATAAAAGGTTGAGTTATTAATCAAAAAAATAGTGGAGGATAGGGGTATTTATAGGAAATGAAAATACTTCAATTTCCCAAAATACTCTAAAAACTAGCTATTTTTTAGTTGTTGGGAGGAGTAATTTGGTCATTGTAAAGTCATTTATCACTTTACCGAAAATGCCCCCCAAATTAGTTATATAGCTGGTGGGGGGCATTTTTGTCATTTTCCTCCCTCAAAGCCAAATTACATAAATACCCCCTATATAGCTGTCTATAGCTGTTGAGGGGGCATTTCTATAAAAACCCCCCATAAAAAGCTGAAACTAGCTGTTTGGGGAACACCCCCCCCCAAATGACTAGTTTCTCGGGCAGGCTATGCTTTGCCCACCATGGGCCTGTGGGCTTTGCCATGTGCGTGTTGTGATGGCCTGTGGACCTGAAACCCCCAATCCAACACGGCCCGCATGATCTTGCCATGCCTAACACGACATGTGTGTTTTCATGCCGGACCAGTCCAAATTCATGAGAGGCCACGGGCAACACGACTTGATTTACACCTCTAATAGGGAGGCAAGGCAAAGAAAATGAAGCTGAGTGAAGTGGAAAGATTGAAGAGAGATATTGAGGGGGGTAAGGAATTTAGTGGGAGAAAAAGGAGAACTAGAGGGAATAAGTAGGAGAAAGATGGGGAATAATTTTGTGGTAGAAAGATTGAAAATAGTAAGTTGGAACGTTGGAGGTTTAGGGAGGGCAAGGAAAAGAGCCATTATATAAGAGTTTCTTAAGGAGAAGTTGGATATTGTTTTAATTCAAGAATCAAAGTTGATGAATTTTGATAAGAGATGGGTTGGGAGTGTTTGGAAAGTTAGGGGGATTAATTGGGCAATGCTGCCATCATGGGGAGTTTCGGGAGGTATTGTGACAATGTGGGGAACCAGACCCAACCGGTCGGTCGAGCTGGCTGAACTGTGACGTGGTCTTATATCTGGTTTGGTGATACCCTAGCAACCGGAATAGGTAGAAAGCCACCCTAAACTAGATATCGGCTAACTGACCGGTTTAATTGGAAAATCACTTAACCGGTCCCGATTTCCTAAAACTACCTTGGTCTTAAACGCATGAAATTTTTAAAATGCAAATGGCAAGATTTGAACCCATGACCTTTTTTCCTATGTATATTGTCTTGTTACCATTAATCCAATTCATTATTTATCTTCATTTATGAATCTTTAGTGTACATATTTTCTTTAGTGCATATGTATTTCAAAGAAAATGCGAGTGAGGTTTCAAACCTGGTTAATTACTTTTAAAAAATAAAGAACTATCCATTTATCCATCACATTCAAGTATAACATTATTTGTATAATATATCATTTATAATATATATGTCTCTCGTGGTACATATATGCAAGAATCAAAGTATCGGTATTGGGTATCGTATCAGATAGCTTAGATACGAATATGCTTTGGAAACGCATGGATACAGATGGAAAATGTGGAAATGGTTGGATGCATTAGGAAAATAAATATAAATCCCATAAATATATTATTAACATTAAGTTTAATGTCAAAATACCTACAAATAAAGTATAAATACATAGGAATTGTATATTTTAATGGTATATATGAAGAAATATATTACAATTAATATAGTGGGATGCATATATATCATACAATTTTATTGATAATGCATCAATCAAGAGTCCAAGACACATTATATAGATTTTTACAATTTAATACATGCACAAATATTTTATTTTTTATTAAAGTCTAAGGCACAAAACATATGCATCTAATCTATTCAAATTATTATATAATTTTTTTCTATTTTACTATTTATAATTTTTAACATAAAAAACAATGTTAACTAAAAAATTAATTCTCAAATTTTTGGTAAACAATATTTTCATTTTTGTAAACAATAAATATATTATTACAAAATATAAATTAAAATGTTAATTACCAATTTATAAAAATATAATCCTAATTTAAAATATATCATATCTATTAAAATTTCAAAGATACATATCTAATGAAAATTCACAAATTTTAATTACTAAAATAATTATTCCATTATTTATATTTGATTTTTATAAATTTTTAAAATAAAAAATTAATTTTTTGATATAAACATAGATTAGTGGATTTGGTAGATTCAATTTATATTATATTTTCAAATATTTTTTAAATAATAATTTTAATTTTGTAAATAAGAAATAAATTGTTATTTAATGCAAATTAAAATATTAATTAATAATTTATAAAAAAATTAAGATACATATCATGTGCAAGTTTATAAATTTTAAGTATTAAAATAATTATTTTATTATTAATATTTTTAAATTTCTTGAAATTTAAAATCATTTTTTGATACAAATGTGTATTTCATTTAGATATTAAAAGTTAATAAAAATATTTTTATTTCATTTATCATCTTCAAATAAAGCATGGCTCGATGGTTAAAAGCACATATGCGGTTTAGCGCTAGGTAACTTGTGTACCTGGGTTTGAATCATGCTGGAAGCTTTTTTTTATAGTGTGAATAGCATCGTCAAACTGGGGTTAGATACGCTCCTGTATTGGTGTATCGAACCGTATCGGTCGATACCTCACGATACTCACCGATACAATAGCGTATCGGGTCAATATGCACGACTGGTGGGATAAACTCCAGTTGTTACATATCCTGTGCCGGTATGGTCTGATACCGATACGATACGCCCTATATCGGGTGTATCGTGTCAATATTTTAATCCTTGCATATATGTATATGCCATGTTATAATGGTTCAACCTCCAGTTTGTTTGTAGTTGAACCTTTGACCTATGAACCTCTCCCCTTCTGGTTCTATGTCTGGTCCGGTTCTCTGAACACTGGAAATTTACCATTTGCTAAGAAAATATAATTCAGATCGAAAGTTAAAACTGTAATATTTGAAGTCTAGTGTAGGTGTATATGATAATATTGTCGGAGCCAATAATTAGTAGACTAAAGGGAGGTTTTTATAGTTACTACTTAATTACATATACTTAAGTAAGTATATGCATACACACACACATAATTACATTATTGGATCTGGTTTTGATCAAACTACACAGGTGGATCTGGACTTTCCAACCTATTATCAATATATTACTGAGATCCATGATCACATTTCTGCTTGGACTAGAACATGATCCAAACAATTGGCAGCCCTACCTATAATATTATCAATATTATGATTAAATATTTTTCTTGATGATAATCAAAAGATTTGACTATAAGTGTGAAGATATAAAAGGCCAAACTTAAGCTTTACAGTATACATCCCTCTTCAGCCACAGTGATATGCCAATTACAGACAATTTTATGCTTGAAGTCCTTGACATCTCTAAGACGAATAACTTAACCCATCAAAAAACTTGGACATCCAGAGGGCCACTTAAAACCCTGCTGCCAATTACAGAGAATCTTATGCTTGAAGTCCTTGAAATCTCTAAGACAAATAACCCATCAAAAAACTTAGACATCCAGAGGGCCACTTAAAACCCTGCCCTTTCTTTCATTTACCTGATTTGTGTTTACTTACTAATTACTATACTGGAATTAGGAATTTCTGTTTTATGAATGTGTTGTTCAGTTTTCTGTTGCTTACTTATTGGAAATGCTGCTAATCTTATACTTTTGGGTGGCATACTTGGTCCAGACTCTCATGATTTTTAAACACCTGGTTACAAAATATAGCCTGTTATTTTTTCTGTCATTTTCTGGCTCCTCCCACTTGTTTAATCATTGTTGGTACTTCCAGGGAAGTGAGAGGCTTCTTCTACTGGTCTCAGACTTCTCAAAGGCATTGAAGTTGGATGCTTCAAATGAGAATGGCAAAGAAATTGCCTCTGATGATCATGGAATCAACGATTCATCCATTCCTTCTCTGGTAAGCTTCTTCTCCTTGTCTCATGGATAGGGTGGCAATTGGTACCCAATTCCCAGATACCTGACATGCCATCCCCTGGGTCCACAGACATAGGACCCAACCATAAAGGGGTCCATCTCAGGTCCACATATTTGAGACCTAATAGGAATTTGGCTTCGACTCCAGTCCTTGTTAGTAGCATCCACATGTTTAAGATCTGATATCAATTCTTGAAATTTATGAAGGAACAGAATCAGTTAATCTACTTTTTTCTACGTATTTCAAACTGTACACATAATGTTTACATTTTCGTGATTTTTAATCAGATTTTTCCACCTTTTTTTTCTCATGCCCAATTAGTTCCAGTTATTTGGTGGTCCTGGGTCTGGAACCACCCTCATCATTCTATGGCTTAGACCTGATAAAACCCAGAACCAACGCATGTAATAAGATCCAGCCTGAACCCAAACTGTTGACACACCCACTCATGGAGGGGGTTCACATCTTTCATTTCTGTTGATAATTGTAAGTTGGCATTCTTTGATGTTTTATTGGCATATTTGTAAACAATGTTTGGTATAATGTCATGTAGAATATTTAGAGCCATCTGTTTGGGTTTTCTTGACTTGCAAAACCAGCTTAAATAGTTTGTTCTTATGGGTGGCTGGAACTATCTTTCTTGAGGTTTGGAAATGTCTACCTAGTTGCCTTCTTTAGGCATCTTTGCTTTTGTTTGATCTCAAGGTTTGACATCTAAAAAAATCCTATAAGATTGAATATGAAGATCTAGCTTCTCTCAACTTTATTTCCGACTGCCCATGGTTTAGATATCAACTCTCAACTTTATTTCTGACTTGGAAGTGCAGTTATTTTTGCTTAGACATAAAATATGCAAAGGAATAGTTAGCCATCGTTGTGGATGTAATGATCAAAGCATTGGGTGTTTTACATTGTTTTCCAGTCCTAATTACAGAAGCAAGTTTTGTCTCCTCTTTTCATTACCTGGCAATTAATATTTTATGAATGTTCTAAGATTTCATTTCTTTCCTTGATTAGGTTCTGAACCCCTGTGAGGAGCTCGGTAAACTTCTTGGCCAAGGTGCAGGTTATGGTGTCAGTAGACGTGTTATTACTGATATTTGCAAAGCATATCATTTGGATACAAAGGAAGTTCTTAAGTACCACAACTCGGTTTAGCCACCATTTGTTAATTTTTTTGTTGGCATCTAAAGGCATAAACTATTTATGATTTCAATGGAGAAACATGCCACTTCGTTTTGAAAATGTTCGGTCCTTGCCCTGTGCAACACATGGGTCAATAACATTGAAATGGCAGCATAGTAAAATTTGGGACGACAAAAGGGTTATGCCGATGCTGTATTTAAATGAATATGCTTTGATCCTTGATTCTTTCTTTTTTATTATTTTTTCCTGTTTTAGTACTGGCTATGACAAAATCACTTCAGTTGAAAACGGGATGCGACAAAATCAGTCATGTCCCAAAAAAGCTAAGAAAGAAATAAAATGAGCATCAAGGAAAATTATTAGAGGCCACAAAATTAGAAAGTTCATCACTGGTGATGTGTTTTTTGATGTTTCAAATGCCTCGGATCAATTTGAATGTGATCCATTTATAATGGGTTCTCATTAAGGCTTAATAAATCAAATTTGAATCTAACAACAGGAGAATCTAATGATATGATTCAATTAATTATCGGATCAAATCTAATGATATGTTTTTCTCTCAAAAAAGAATAAAGAAACAAAATCTAATGATATGTTCTAATAGATAGACATGATATAGTGGCCATAGGCCCTTGTTTGATCCTCTCTTAGAATATCCAATGGTCAAGTGACAGGTCACATGTTCATGGAAGAGGATTACTCTATGAAACACCTTTACACACGTAATCAAAGTTTTTTTTTCTTTTGTTCTTTAATAATAATAATAATAATAATAATAATAGTTATTATTATTATTATTATTATCATTATTATTATTTATTTTTTATAAAATAAAAACTTATTTGGTTGTTACTTGAAAATATTTTTCTTATGCCCAGGGATACCAATATTGCTGGATTACTTTGGATCATATTTCCAGTTATTACTGATTTATTGGAAATCCATTTGGTTTGGTGTAGGCTACATGACGGACTGATGAGATCCTTGGTTAATGAGACACTTCTCTCAATCTGAAGGGGCTTCATTAAGTCCCTTGGAGAATGATTCACCCAGCATGCTCATTTGGTTGTTTTATTCCTGAAAACAAGGAACTTAACCTTGGGTGTTGAGGTTCTCTTAGCCATGTGAGATACATCAAGCATACATGACCTCTAAATGGACTAAAAGCCTCCTATTTGCTCCAGTCCGTTTCAATTCAATTGTCTCTAGTTACATGCATCAGCAAGCTTGTGTTTCTGGATCCTTGAGATCTGCACCATTGCAGCTTTCAGGTACATGATCAAATGCTTACAAAAGGCATCTCTAAAATTATAATAGCATACCCTAAATGTTCTAACCATTCTGGTAGCCACAACTGTTCTTGTCGCCATCTGGAAAATGCTGATTGGTCTTGCTGGTTGTCATTCCAGTTCGTCAACTGGTTGTTTACAGCCTTTTTGGTGGCTTGAGGTTAGTTTTCTTCTTACTACAACTAACCTATTACCTAAAATCTGAAAGTTCATGATCAAATCATTGACAACAACCACCTAGTTGTTCTAAGTTTTTGCTTTTGTATTTTTATATAATAAAATTAACCAAAAGATTAATTGTTAGGAACTCAATTGTCATTAATAAAAGACTGCAAGACTTCAATTTCTATCAATAGAAATATCTATTTGTTATTTCTTGATTTAATTTAGTATTAATTTAATATTCTATGAATCTATTTATTATATTACAAATTTCATTTAATATAAAAAGTTAAATACAAAACTAATGTAAGATTAGATGTCTTGTTTCAAATTGAATTTAAAATGAACTTTATTTTTGCTAATATTAATTTTTTTTGTTAGTTAAATTTATTTGATTTTTACTAATTTGTATGATATTTTGTTCATTGTCATTTATTTTAAATGGAATTTAAATATGGGTTCACCATACAAATAATAATTTCAAATTAAATGGTTAATTTTGAAACATCTAATGAAATGTTGTGCATATATGCTTACTAATACTTGTTAACTTGTTTTATTAATACTTATTTTAATTTTCTAATTAATTTATCTTAGTAATATTTTATTTTCACTAACTTTCATTTGTTCGTATTGTATACTATTAATTATTAATTTTTTACTACTATCACATATCTAATTTTTTATTGATTTAATATATTGAGATGGCAGATTTTAGGTATGGCAACAAGGTGGGCATAAGGCAAGGACCACATTTACCATCCTTGTCTACAATTTTTAAATAACTACCATCTCCGTCCCTTATTCTTGTCAAGAAGAAAAATGAAATGAACCTCAATGACAACTTCAATCCCTGACTTTCTTTTTCTTTATTTTTATTTTTTTGATTAAAAGCTTGCTTAGGAAAAAAAATTACTTACAAGAAATAAAAATACAGTAATCTAAATTGGTTTAGCACTAAACTATCATCATTGATTACCAAGATAACATAGAAAATGAAATTTGTCCAATAAATGTAGTAGAATTATTAGAATTATATAGAGCTATTTTCAAAATTCGTCCAATTTGTCCCAATGGGTTCCCTATTGGGGTGAAGACTTCATTCCCCATCCCCATCCCTGTCCCCAATCAGGTATCCCGATTATTCCTTATCCTCATCCTTGTCTTCGCTAGAGTTGTTCCCTACCCAATTGAGTTGCGTAGGCTAGATACCCAATGGGTATCTTGGTTTACTAAATTAAATTGTGTTATGTTTATTTAGTTAGTTTGGTTTTTGTTACTTAATTTAAGTCGATTAAGTTGGTTAAATCGATTAGATTAGAATAATTAATTTATCATATTAGGTCAATTATGTTAAATTTAATTTGGCCCATTAAATATAATTAGCTTTGGATACATTACATTTATTAAAAAATAATTAATAGAAGAGAGTAAAACAATTAAAAAGTAATTTAGTATTACTTCAATGTCAACTAATTACTGTTGATAAATTCTAGGGATTTTTGGCAAGTATTTATTATTAATCCACAATTAACAATGTTAATATACTGTTAATTTATTGTTAATCATCTAGTATTACTTAATAGAAAATTATTGCAAAATAATAATTATCAGAATATTATTTTTAATATTAATTAATATTAAAAATCTTAAGTAAACCAATAGTACTTATTTAACAAGCTAATTAACCAAATGAGTAATTAATTATTTATAAATTATTTACTATTAATGTTATGGTAATTATTTATTAGAATCCATAATTAATATTGTTAATTTGTTGTTAATTAATTAATTATAAAATAATTAATGTGAATTAAGTATTAAGTTAGGAAATCCATAAAGACTGAATTGGTCTGGATTAGACTAGGCTAGCAAAACACCTGAACCGGTATGGACAGGCCAAACCCTAATCATTGTTTTCTGTATTTATATTAGATCAGATGTAGTTCGGTTGTACCAAACCCGAAGCATTAATGTAGTTTTCTTAAGCCGATATGAAGCTACAGTGGACCATTCATCTCCAAAAGGAAAAACCAGTCTGGCCAAGGATTTCGAACCAGTTATTAAGAGGGTTGAGCCATTAGGTAAAGCCGAAGGGGGTGGCTCTTTAAAAACTCATGTGACTGAACAGTTGTGGTGCTGGGCTTAACATTTCATTTGGGCCTTCTCAAACAGGAAATTTTTTACTGGACCAACTGTAGCTGGCCCATGTCTTAAGTTATCACATGAGTCTTTAAAACCACGCGTGACTGAGGAAGGATTGATGCTAGACAAGTTTAATCGTCTAGCACCGTCCCCATCGAGCTCTTCTAAGGCTTCGAACAAGTCAAACCAGAGAATAGGTTCGCTACAATGGATTCCTTCGAAAAATCTGTCGTGACTTACCAAAGATCGTTGCAATCCAAAGCCAGTTTGACGGCATGACCTTAAAAACCTTGAAGCAGATCTGTCAACTGAAGCTGAGAGCAATTCTGATTCAGACACAGACGACGACACGATCGGTATAGGAAGTGTAAATCTGCAAGATTCAAAGGATTTGTGGGAGGATGAAAGTTTAAACACTGTTATTCTATTCCCAGAGGAGGAAATATGTGTTTTGGAAGGATGTGGAAAGGGGGAGGAGCAGAATAAGGTGGAAGACAAAGGCTGAAAATTTAAAGACTTCAACAACTGATGCACCACACACAAGGATGAGGGGAACCTAGCAGCAGCTTTAAAGGATGATAAGGGTACATCTATTCTTGCAAACAAATCCTTTTCAGAAAACACGCTGTAGGTGCATAGTGCCCGCTCACTCCATCAAAAGACAATAAACATTGGGCAGATACCACATGGACCCTTGCGATTAGCCCGTGGCCAATTTCTCTCTTCTGCAATGAACCTACAGTGCATCGTAGGTCTGCCATGAACCCATGGTTCATTGCACGCTCGCGGTAAGCCTATTCTTAGCACAAATGCAAAGCATTCAAGATGAACCCACGATGAGGTTTTATACGTACCCGGCTCTATGATGAACCCTAAAACACTACGGGATTCTAGTTCGTTAAAGAACTGGACTCGGGTATTGGTCTATAATCTATCTATCAATTATTAAGGGCACTTCTCAGGTATCGCCATGTGTCCCTGTGGGGATCTGGCCGAGGATTGACTTTCCTTTTGCTCGGAGATCCTCACGACTCATGTGTACTACTACCCCTTCACGCCTTGCTTAACCGACATGGCGCTAGTGACGTCATGGCCGGTGATGTTGGGCCTACGTGGCATTTTGTCGCATTTGCTGCCTCAACATTAAATGAATGTGTGGAGGAAATGAGGAGATCAAGCAATCAAGGTTTTATTTTAAGTTGGACATTGAGAAAGCCTACGACTTGGTGGATTGGGATTTATAATTAGAAGTGTTAAGAAAATGTGGATTTGAGAATAGATGGTGCAGGTGGGTGAGTGGATGCATAACCTCTTGTCAGTTTTCAATTCTAGTTAATGGAGGGGTCAAGGATTTTTTCCCAGCATGTAGAGGGCTCATGCAAGGAAATCCTCTTTCACCCTTCTTGTTCACACTTGTGATAGATGTGTTTAGTAGAATGATTTCTAAAGCAGATAAGAAAGTGCTATTAAGAAGTTGGAGGATAGACAGGAATAATGTCCCGGTGACTCATTTTTAGTTTGTTGATGATGTTATCATTTCTTGTGAAGGGGGAGCATTAGGGCGAGTGAGGAACCCAAAAAATCTTATTAAATCCTTTGAGTCTTCTTCAAACCTGACAATTAACTTTGACAAAAATTGTGTGGTTGGAATCAATTTGTAAGTTTGGGAGGTAGAGGCTGTAGAAAGTCAATTCTGATATCCAATTGTGGAAACGTTTGAAAAGAGGTTGACTTTTTTGAAGAAAAGTTACATTTTGTTAGGGGGTAGAGTGACCTTGATTAGGGCAAACACTTGGTAGTCTTCCGATTTAATTTCTTTTGGTGTTCAAGATATCCTCAAGGGAAGTTAAGAAGCTAGAAAAGGTGACGAGGGGCTTCTTGTAGGAGCAAGGGAAAGAGAAGAAGGATCATCTGATTAGGTGGGAGATAGTTAGCAAATGTAAGGAAGAAGGGGGATTAGGATTAGGTAACCTAGTTCTTAAGAATGAAGCTCTACTAGGGAAGTGGCTTTGGAGATGGCCGTTGGAGAAATAGAGGATGTGGCACAAAGTGGTGAATAGTATTCATGGTTGTTCGTAGAATGGTTGGGTTGTCGGGGTATCTCGACGGGCAACTCTTGCAACACCCTATAAGGCTATACATGGAATCCTTTCCCATTTTCTCAATCTGGTCAAGTATGGTGTTAACTCTAGAAATAATGTTCTTTTTTGGGAAGACATTTGGGTAGGCAACCAACCTCTAAAAGACCTTTTCCCTCTCTTTACTCTCTTTCCCTTTATAAGAAAGAGTTGGTTTCTAGTTTTATTTCCTCCCCAGCTTCTTTGGTGGCCCTAAACTTGGATTTTGGTTTCCGTAGAGGATTACATGATGATGAAAGTGATTGTGTTTCAGAATTGTTTTCTTTACTTGAGTCTTTTTGTTTAGATCCCCTCAAATTTGACACAAGAATTTGGACCCCTAACCCGTAAAGCTTTTTTACTTGCTCCTTTTTCTTCAAGTCCCTTTGCTCCACTTTTGCACCCTAGAACTTTCCAGTTAAAGAATTATGGACTGGACCCGTTCCCCCAAAGATTGTTGTTTTTTTGTTGAGAAGTATATTATGGTAAGATTAATACCTTTGAAAACCTACAAAATAGGAGACCAAAATGGTGTTTATCCCCAAATTGGTGTGTTCTTTGTAATTGTCACCACTTATTGATCTCTTGCTCATTTGCTATAGCTTTATGGAATTAGAGTTTTATATTGTTTGAGTGTAGGTGGAACCTGTCATCTGATACTTGCTTGTTCTTTGGTCCGTCTATCTTTGAATAGCACACAAAGAAAGGGAGAATTATGTGGAAGTGCATAAGAACAGCTTTGTTGTGGACAATTTGGGAAGAAAAGAATACCATAATTTTTTATGAAAAAGAAATAAGCTTTTTGGAAGCTAAAGAGTGTATTCTGACCAAGGCAATTCAGTGGCTGAAAACTCTAAATCTCTTTGATGCATACTCTTTTGATGACCTATGGAGCAATTGGTTAGCAATGGCTAATATTTCTACTAGGAAAGACATGCATATGGCTGAATGGATGCCACCAGGGGAGGAGTTTATTAAGCTGAATTATGATGGAAGTAGCCAAGGTAATCCATGACCTTCAGGCATAGGAGCGTTGAGATTCCCTCATTTATAAAATTCTCAATTAAACCTGTCCAATACCAATCCAATGGCCCCGATTAATACCCGTTTACACCTCAACTATTAGATTAGACACAACCATTAAACTCAGGACCTTTCAAAATACCTATCCATAAAATTTCAACCCAATATTCTCTCATTTACCCCCTTATCAAATGAAGATTCCATTTTGACCTCTTTCGTTAACCTAAACACTCAGAACCTAGATTCCTTTGATCTTGACACATCCGAACTGATCAACCCACTCCATTAAACTCTAGATACATCAAAACACATTCCCATAAAGTTTTAACCCCAGATTCTCCCATTTACCCTTCTATCAAACCAAGATTTTGTTTATTAGCATTTTGTTGACCCTCTAAGACTGATTAGACCACATTATCAGATTTCAAACATCCCCAAATACCACCCATGAAATCACAACCCAAAATATCTCCGTTTACCCTTCAATCGCACCAAGATTCCATTTCAAGGTTGTAGATTGACCGGATTACAAATCTACCTGATCTGGGCCCAATTGGCTTAATCTAACATTACCAATCACCTCAAAGTTACCCAATAAAACCAACCCTGTCAAATTTCATCCAAATATGCCCTTGTTTGCCCCTTGGTCACATAAAGATTTTGTTTTAAGGCTTTAGATTAGGCAAATTGTGCCATTTCTAGATCTGCCCAATCTGGGTCCAATTGTGCCAATCCAACCCTACAAACCAACTCAGAATGTTCAAAAACCCCACCCTATGAAATTTTAGCCAAAAATACTTTCATTTGCCTTCCTATTCGAAAAGATTTCATTTTGGCCAATCTCACTAGTCTACATGTACAAACCCATTTTCTGTGGTAAGAACTATTTCAACCCTCCACCTTTAGACATAGAACTATCCATTATTGATCTAGGACCCTGGTCTGACACCCTGATTGTGACCCAAATTTACAAAATTATAAATTTACCCATAATTTCTCCTTAAATTATGAAAATGCCCTTGTTGTTGATTATAAATTTGACTGTAAATTTATTAAACTAACCTTAACTAAGTGTACCCTTACCGTTTAAAAATTGACTATACGGAAAATATAAGAAAAAGACTATTTTACCCTATACTTTTCTTTAAATTTTCAAAAAGTGTATCTCTCCCCTCCCGCTCGTTCTCTTCTTCGAAACCACCCAAACCGCCAAAACTGCAGATTTGTCCCTCTCCCTCTCGTTCTCTTCTTTGGAACTGTTAGAACCACCAGAAATGTAGATTTTTCAAATCTCTCCATCTCCCTCTCGTTATCTTCTTGGAACCATTGGAATTGCTGAATTTGTAATTCTCCCAGGTCTCTTCCTCTCCCTCTCGTTATCTTCTTGGAACCATTGGAATTGCTGAATTTGTAGTTCTCCCAGGTCTCTTCCTCTCCCTCTCGTTCTCTTCTCTGGAACCATCGAAAACTATAGATATCTTAGATCTCTCCCTCTTGTTCTCTTTTCTAGAACCGCCAGAACTACTATAACTGTAGATCTCTCAGATCTCTCCCTCTTCCTTTTGTTTTCTTCTCGGAATCGCTAACTGCCAGAGTTGTAGATTAGGAAACAATAAGACTCCAGTTACGACTAGAACTGTAGATCTCTCCCTCTCCCTTTCGTTCTCTTCTCTGGAACCCATCGGAACTGAGATCTACACTTGTTCTCTTCATCGGAACTATCGACATCCTCTCCCTCTTGTTCTCTTCTCTGAAACCCGTATCGTTCTCTTCTCTAGAACCTCCCGGAACTGAGATCTGCACTATCGTTCTATTTGTTGGAACTGAGATCAAAATCTAGCGCTTGTTAGACAAGATTTGGTTGTAAAACGAATCTGATTTGATTCATTTGCAACCAAAACTAGAGGGAGTACAGATAAAGAATTAATGAAGAATGCTGATTATGTAGTACATTTTCCTTATAATCCATTAGATCTTTTAAAACCCATTAAAAGATCTAATATTGGGTAGATTGTACCTCTCAACAATTCACCAGAACCCACTAGATCTTTTAAAAGGAGGGAAGGGATACCACCTAACCAGCATGCCTGTTAAGATCTCTTCACTGGAACTGAGATAGACATCTCTATTCCTGGGTTTTCACTTGAAACAGATAAAGAAGTAAAGAAGAATAAAGCCTTTAAGGATGTTGAAATTGAGATCTCTTCACGGGAACTGAGATCTATTCCACACACTATTTATGTCGGAGGCCTTTGAGTTTCAAAATGTTGGAATAATGAAGAAAGCCTCGAGAGAGACAGAGACCCAAAAGATGAGATAAAAAGGTTTTAGGGATGGTATTTTAGGAACAGAAGTCAAAGGGTATTTTTAAGAATGGAGGTGGCATAGGTGTTTTAAGAATTTTAATAAATATATCAGTCATTTGATGTCACATGTAACGAAAAGTTAAGAGTAGAATTAGTCAATTGTCAAAAACAATGTGGATAGTGATTTCAGAAATTTACCCTAAATTTAACGGAAACTCTTATTCACCCAAGGGGAGGAATTTGAAGGAATCGACCTCACCTCCTCCCTCATTCGAGCGCCAGCAGCGGCGGTAACATTCTCCGATCCCCACCTCCAATCTCTCTCACCCTCTTTTCCTTCCGTTTCCTCGAATTTCACGAAGGTCACTGTTCATCGCCTTCTTCGTTGAACAGCGGCGGTGTTCTCTCTTCTCTCATCGGTATCCCTCCATCGTTCTCCACTCTCTCTTTTCCTTTTCTGTTTTCGTTTTTTTTTTTTCTTTTTAATTTTCTTCCCGTCGGTATTTCGCCCCCTGCAACTTTGGTCGCCGCCAATCTCTCTGAAAAAACAGGATATCTAACTGGTGGCGAGGCTCTCCTTTTCTACTAGATCTGGTGAAAGGTCCGTCTTATCCGGCATCTTTCCGCCCTTCTCGTTCTTTTTCCGGTGAGCTAATTCAAAATGAAAGAGTTTGTTGGTTCAACCTCCTAAGACCGTAAGGGATGGGTTTGGATCTGTCATTTTAACCGGGGTTGAAGAAGACCATCGTTGCTGAATTCCCCTATTAATGGGAGCTCAGTTTTTATAGATAAGAATAAGAAGAAAAAAAATAAAGGATGGTGACCTAGTTAAGACAATGAATGAGGGGAGACATCTCCGTTTGCAGGCACGGAGTGAGAAGATGATAGGCCGGGGAGGGTAAACTAAAATGAAAAACAGGTATTGGGGACGAACAGGTCATTATAAGAAATGGTAATACAAACAAAAAATTATAAATAAAAAAAAAAAAGAAATAAAAAAGAAACAGGTGAGAAAAATAAAAACATAGAAAATAAAAAAGTAATAATAATTTCATAAAACAAATAGACAAATAGGGTTTCATAAGGAAATAACAAAAGAAAATAGAAAATAAAGAATAAAAATAATAATAAAAAATACATAGATAAATAAAATTGGGAGGTTTTTCTTCTTAGATGTCATATTATTGTGGTTTGCTTTCTTTATCGTTAGTTTGTTTAAATAATTTTTCTTATGCTTGTGTTTGTTGGTATACCATGTGGGCCCCACCTATTGGACCCGAGAGAGGGATGCCTAATCTCTTCCCTTTCCCATTTGAGTCTTATTTGGACTGGTGTAGTGAGTGTTTGGGTTTTGGAGTCACTACAAATAAAAAGCGAATTTCTTGATACCATTTTTGGAGGTCCCATCACCTCTATTTCCATAACTGATGCTTGGTGACTCCATTCCCGGCCCAAGTGGCAAGTGAACTGTTTTTTTGACACTTATAGACTAGCAAATCCATTAAGGAGTTCTTTGACCATAGAGGCCCACATGGGGTACCCAAGTTGTTTATTCCTTTTTGAATAAAGTTAGCTTTGTTTTGCTATTCTTTCATTCATATATTGTGCTTTGATTGTTCATTGCAAATAAGATAGCTCTCTTGTTTCTTTGTTTTCTTTATTTTGCCAGCATGTTTGGCTTTGGGTTAGACCTTTTTGGATTGATATTTAGTTTAGGTTTCTTTTTGTTTGCACCTTCTAATTTGAGCATGTTTGTCTCTTCATTTGCATTTATTGGGTTGTTTAGAATTTTGGGTTTTTAAGAGAATTGGTAGAATAGATGCATGCTTAATTTCCTCATACAATAGTCATGTTAGTTTGCTTCTTTTCCGTTCTCCTTTGTCAATAAGATGTTTTTGCCTCTTTATTTCTAATAATGGTTTCTTGGAGGAAATTTTAATAGTAGAATAAATTGGAAGAGCAAAATAATGGATTGGAATATTGGTACTTCAAGCATTTCTTTCATGTGGATTAAATTCACTACCCAAACCAAAGGGTTTTCATGCACATGCTCTCAGGATATCATGGAAAATTGCAATGTGAATGAGTTGTGAGGTGCTGAAATGCATCTTAAAGACTCCCTTTTAGTTTGGTATTCTTAGATTTCTTTATTTAATGCTTGTTGGGGGCTATCAAAGAGGTAAATTTCTTCGTCACACTTCATTTTCTTTGAATGCTACAAATTGATAACATGTGGGATTCTCCAAGTTTTGATTTGGCATGAAATGGTTTGAGATTTTGGGTGAACTTACATTCTTGAAAGCCATGACATGATGGGTGATGAAGGAAAATTTGGCCCGACCTTTTTATTATGAGACACGTGGCAGAAACGACAGCTCGGCAAAAGGGGTCAAGCCTAGGCGGGAACAAGGGCACACTTCGCCGAACTAAACCGCCTTGTAACAGCTCGGGATAGACTTCGCCGAACTACCACCTTGTAACAGCTTGGGGTAGACTTCGCCGAACTGCCACCTTGTAACAGCTCGGGGTAGACTTCGCCGAACTGCCACCTTGTAACAGCTCGGGACACACTTCGCCGAACTGCCACCTTGTAACAACTCGGGACACACTTCGCCGAACTGCCACCTTGTAACAGCTCGGGACACACTTCGCCGAACTGACCTACCTTGTTGCAGTTCGGGATACCTCCGAGCTCAAGACCGCCTCGCTCAGCACTTCGCATCTTCTAGGCACCAAAGCCAAACAAGTCGTACCATGCCTGGCACCAGGGAATTCCGTGCCCGAGGGCGCCACGCCTGACTGACTTGGGATCTGACGTTTTGGCAGCAGCACTCTAAACGGCCACCTGTCACCGCCACTGACGCCGCCCTCTCCAGTTAGACGGTTAGGCAGTGACGGTTCTGTCTCAGCAGAAGGGACGACAACCGAGTTGACAAGCGCAAGAGTAATCATACCCGATCTGACAAGGGCCTCGGGACGAGTACGCGAAGTGACTATAAGAGCCCCCTGCCCCCCTGACAACGGAGGTATGCAAAAACTTTGCACTATCTGGTATTACCTTGCTTTTGAAAGATTCTAACTTGAGCTTCGGAGCCTCTACACCGGGTTCCCCCCGGAGCTTTTCCATCTCTCCCATTTCAGGATCCCTACTACCTCGTTCGAAAGCAAGGCAGCGGACAGCTAAGACCAGCCGGATCGCGCTCCATCAATTGGCGCCGTCTGTGGGAAAACGCTTCAAAAGCCTCCCTCCAAACTTCGATACCCCCTTTCTTCTTCAAAAATCCCAACACTCATGGCCTCCTCCAGCAACACCGGACGTGGCACGGAGACAAACGCCACCGGGGAGCAACTTCAGGTCCCCGTAGTGTGCGTTGGACAGTTCACCATCCCCCTTTCGGCGGATGGGATCCCCATCCTGAACACGCCACAAGCAGTGGCACCCGTAAACCCTTCTACCACAAACGTCCCCTTTCATCTCCCCATTGAGACAACTTTCACTGAACCAACTGCCGTCCCCCTGGCAGCTAGCCAAGACCGGTTGGAGGACTTGGTGCAGTGCATGCGGGCAATGCAAGCCCAAATGCAACAGTTCCAGCAACACCAGCTTCACCAGCACCAAGTACTGCACAACATCTCCCAGTATCACTACCAACAGCAGTTCCCCCAACTGCCACTGAACCAACCACTACTTCCACCTCGCCACCCCGCTCCGAGGCCGGTCAAGGCCTCCCCGCGGGATGGGCGCCCCGCCAGGCGAAGGCCTCCCAGCCCCAAAACCACCCCAACAGCCAGGCCTCGTCCCCAGGCCGAAGAGAGAGAAATGTCATCCCCGCCTCGCAACCCGCGGGTGGGTCGGGAACCTCACCCGCGAGGTCGGCACCCCGGTGCTCCAAGCCCGAGCTCCCGCTCACCGAAAATCGATTCAGCGCCCTAGCGGCAGACTACCAGCACTCCGGGCCCATCGAGGTCGGTAACACGGAGGCCAGCAACGCCAACACAAGGCCCGCTCAACGGCGAAGGCGCCGGCGAAGGCGCCGGCGAAGGCGCCAAACCGCCACCCGCGCCTTGTCGGAAGTCAGAAGCAAAGCCACGAGCTCGGACGAGGTAGGGGGGACCCCGGCTCTCTTCGTTCCTTCCCCTCTCGCGTCGGAACTCCTGGCGGTCCCCTTACCCAGAGACTTCAAACTCCCACCTCTGGACAAGTACGACGGGTCCTTCGACCCCAACGACCACGTTGACGCCTTTCAGTCGCAAATGCACCTTGCCAGGGCTAGCGAATCGTGCATGTGCGTGGCCTTTACCACCATCCTCAGGGGGGTAGCCCGCACTTGGTACAGGAACCTGGCCCCCGGGTCGATAAAGTGCTGGGCCCAGTTCGTGCAAGTCTTCACCATGCACTTCGTCACCAGCCGACGGTGCCCCATAACAGAGGAAAGCATCTTCGGAGTGGTCCAAAGAGAAGGAGAGTCTATTCGGGGCTACATCAAACGGTTCAACGAGGCATGCTTGCAAATACCACGGTTGGACCCCGCAGTGCAGCTTGCGGCGGCCAAAAGAGGGGTGACGCACAAAGAGTTCAAATGGCACATGGTGGCCAACCAGCCCGCGACCGTGGCCGAATTCCTCAAACTCGCGGATAAGTTCATGAGGACTGAGGAAGAGATCAACCAACGAACCGAAGGCGGGAACGAGAAAAGAAAGAGAGAAGGCGAGCTCCCCAACCCGGTGAGTAGAAAAAACCCGATCCGGGAGCCGAAGCCGAACCAGTCCTTCCGGGCCCCCTTAGCAGTTCGGACAGACTACACGCCGTTGAACACGAGGCGGACAGAGATCTTAATGACGATCAAAGACGCTCCATACGTTAAGTGGCCACCTCGCCTGAAGGGAAATCCGAACGATAGAAACAAGAATTTGTATTGTAGTTTCCATAGAGACCATGGTCATAGCACCGAACAGTGTAATAACCTCCGGGACGAGATAGAGGGACTCATCCGTCGCGGATACTTGAGAAATTTTGTACAGCACAACAATAACAATAAAGCAGGTCGGCAAGGGGAGCAAGAAAAGGATGCACCCGAGTCTAGCAACAGACCTGCCGAACCGTTGCAGAAGCAGCCTCCGGAAGAGAGGCCAGTTCGGGGAACCATCCATGTAATAGTGGGAGGATACGTAGTAGCGGGGTGTACCTCGGCAGCAGCCCGGACTTCAGTTCGCGAAGTGGCCCTCGAAGAAAGGAACCCCCCAAAGAGGTCAAAGACCGAAGAGCCAATCTTTTTCACGGAGGACGACGCGCGAGGAGTCCACTACCCCCATGATGACGCGCTTGTCATTAAGCTAAGGATTAGCGATTTCGAGGTCAGGCGTGTGCTCGTAGATTCGGGCAGCTCAGCGGACATCCTCTTCAAATCGGCATTTGACCAGCTTTAATTAAAGAGGAGCGAGCTGAAGCCCGCGAACACTCCCCTGGTAGGTTTCAGCGGAGAGGAAGTTAGGCCCCTTGGGAAAATAACTGTCCCTGTGGAAGTCGGCACATGGCCTTGTGTGGTCAGACTCAACCATGATTTCCTAGTAGTCGCGACCCCCTCCCCATACAATGCCATAATAGGGCGGCCGATCACGCATGTCCTACGGGCGGCGGTCTCCACCTACTATTTGGCCATGAAGTTCCCTATGGACTTCGGTATAGGGGTAGCGCGGGGCGACCAGCTCGAGTCCCGCAAGTGCTACGTTGCCGCCCTAAAGGGAAAAACCAAGGCGGCCGACGACCTCGAACTGGAGCGGCCGGCGGAGCAAGGTGAGGAGCGAGCTTCGCCCATGGAGGAAACAGTCGCAATCCAGGCTTCAGCTACGGACCCAGATCGCACACTAAGCATTGGAGCTTCCATCGAAGATCCCGTACGATCCAAACTGGTAAGTTTTTTACTCCAAAATTTAGATGTTTTTGCCTAGTCCGCGGCCGACATGCCCGGCATTAGCCCCGGACTGATAACTCACAAGCTTAATACTGACCCTGTAGTCAGACCCGTTAGACAAAAGAAACGCAACTTAGCCCCAGAACGCTGGAGAGCGGTCGACGAGGAGGTTGAGAAGCTCCTCACAGCAAACTTCATAAGGGAAGAACACTACCTGAGCTGGGTGGCCAACCCGGTGTTGGTAAAAAAGGCAAGCGGCAAGTGGCGCATGTGCATCGACTATACTGACCTGAACCGAGCTTGCCCAAAAGACTACTTCTCCCTCCCCAGAATTGACCGCCTAGTGGACGCGACCTCGGGAAACGAGTTGCTAAGCTTCCTGGACGCCTACTCGGGCTACAACCAAGTTAGGATGGACCCATCCGACGAGGAAAAAACCAGCTTCATTACCGAGTTCGGCCTGTATTGCTACAAAGTCATGCCCTTCGGACTAAAAAACGCCTGGGCAACTTTCCAAAGACTTGTAAATAAGCTATTTCGGCCCCTGATTGGTACGAAGATAGAGTGCTATGTAGACGACATGGTCGTCAAAACTCAGTTTTCACAAGAGTTAATACAAGACTTAGATTCTGTTTTCCAAATCCTGCGACACTTTAGCATGAAGTTGAATCCCAACAAGTGTGTCTTCGGCGTCACCTCGGGCAAGTTCCTAGGCTACATTGTCAATCGGCGTGGTATAGAGGCCAACTTGGACAAAATAAAAGCCATTCTAGATATGAAACCACCTCGAAAAGTAAAAGAGGTCCAGAGGCTAAACGGCCGCATAGCCGTCCTAAGCCGCTTCTTATCTAAGTCAGCAGACCGCTGCCTACCCTTCTTCAAGGCAGTCAAAGGCAAAGGGTTCGAATGGATCCAGGACTGCCAGTTCACGTTCGACGAACAAAAAGGTTACCTCGCTAGTATACCAACCTTAGCCCGGCCCGAGGTGGGCGAGGTCTTACAACTATACCTCTCGACGAGCGACGAGGCGGTCAGTTCGGTACTAATAAAGGAAACAGACCGGGTCCAACGACCCATATATTATGTTAGTAAAATTTTGCAGGGAGTGGAGGCAAGGTACCCGAAGATAGAAAAACTAGCATACGCCCTAGTAATAGCAGCTCGGAAACTCTGCCCGTACTTCCAGGCTCATACAGTCATCGTCCTAACTGACAAACCTCTCAGACAAGTTTTACTCAAACCCGAAGTCTCCGGTCGACTGATGAAATGGGCCATCGAACTCAGTGAGTACGATCTCCAGTACAAACCGAGAACCGCTATCAAGGCCCAAGCTTTGGCAGATTTTATCGCCGAGTGCACTTTCAGCCACAAAGCCCCACAGGTCGAGGCCGAGGTCCCCATTTGCGGCGAACCCGGAGCTCCTGAACACATAGAGTTCGAACTCCGTGAAGTAGCATCTAGTGTGGCATCTCTCCTGATCAGGCGAAGAGCGAATTGGGATGAGGAGCCCTGGATCCTTCACATGGATGGTTCCTCGAACCGGCAAGGCAGCGGAGCTGGAATAGTCTTGTGCGGCCCGAGTGGCACAAAAGTAGAGTACGCGCTATGCTTTGAGTTTGCGGCATCCAACAACGAGGTAGAGTACGAAACGTTAATCGCCGGGCTGGACCTAGCGCGAAAGTTAAAGGCAAAACACTTGGTCATTTGCAGCGATTCTCAGCTCGTGGTAAACCAAGTTACCGGCGAGTACAAAGCACGCGATCTCTCCATGATCGCATATTTGGCCAAAGTAAAAGAAGCCCTGCTCGACTTCCGGTCACACATCATCAGGCAAATCCCGAGGTCCGAAAACACTGAGGCTGACGCCCTGTCCCGGTTAGCCAGCACGAGTCACAACAATATGAGAACTGTGTACATAGAGGACTTACCTCGGCCTAGTATTGTCGGGGGGACAGAGGAGGTCGCTCCCATCTTAGAAGCAGAGCCGAGCTGGATCGATCCACTCGCGAGCTTCCTGATAGACGAAACCCTCTCTGTAGAACGTAATGCCGCCAAAAGGGTGCAGCGCCAGGCGGCCAAATATGTCATAATAGACGAACGGTTATACCGACGGTCGTACATGCTCCCCTATTTGCGGTGCCTGCGACCTACCGAAGCCGAGTTTGTACTCCGCGACACTCATGAAGGCCTGTGCGGCGGACACTTGGGGGGTAGAGCACTCGCCCAAAAGGCACTTCGACAAGGATACTACTGGCCAACGATGAAGGCAGAAGCTGTCGAGCTCGTCAGAAAATGCGACAAGTGTCAGAAGCACGCTAACATCCACCATTAACCTGCCTCCGACCTCAAATACCTCGCTTGCCCGTGGCCCTTTGCACAATGGGGCATCGACCTCCTTGGGCCATTCCCACCAGCAACAGGCGGGAGAAAATTTTTAGTTGTTGCAGTAGATTATTTTACGAAGTGGATAGAAGCCGAACCTCTGGCAACTGTTACGGCCCGAAACATACAGAACTTCTTTTGGAAGAACATAGTATGTCGGTTCGGATTACCTCGGGTTCTAATTTCCGACAATGGCAAACAGTTCGAGGATATCAAGTTCCAAGAGTGGTGCCAGGACATGGGGATTCGGAAAAATTTCACGTCAGTCGCGCACCCACAGGCAAACGGTCAGACGGAAGTAATGAATAGAGCCATCCTGCGCGAACTGAAAGCACGTCTGGATCGAGCTAAGGGATTATGGGCCGAAGAGTTACCAAGTGTCTTATGGGCTCACCGAACGACCGAAAAAGTAGCCACGGGAGAAACCCCCTTCAACCTCACCTACAGCACTGAAGCGGTGATCCCGGTGGAAATCGAAATACCAACGTTGCGATTAGAAACATACGACGATCGGACGAACGGAGACGAGTTACGCACCAACCTCGACCTACTGGACGAGGTAAGGGACCTCGCGCACATCCGAACAGCGGTATACCAGCAGCAGGTAGCTCGTTACTACAATAGCAGAGTAAAGCGACGAAGCTTTCGAGTCGGCGACTTAGTCCTCCGGAAAATTATGGTGCTCGAACCCGGCGTCGGCAAGCTTGGACCTAATTGGGAAGGTCCCTATAAAGTAAAAACAGCGCTCGGGGGCGCATATGAACTCGAAACCTTGGAAGGCAAACGAGTACCCCGAACGTGGAACATCGTGAACTTGAGGCGATACTACCTATAAACCACCTAGCGAAGTGGACGAAATCAGGCCGTGCCACAAGGCAAGCCGAGGAACTTCAGCACATTATCAGCTCGGCAAAAAATCAGTTCACGGCATAAAAGACCACGGAAATCTAAAAACCCGGCAAAGAAACAGCTCGGGGAAGATGAGCAAGGGAAAAAGACACTCCATTGCAAGAAACAGTACATTGGCAAAAAAAAAATTTACATGCCCGGAGCCACTTCTTCGCCATCAGAAGGCACTTCAACAACACCCGAAGGCCCTACCTCTCCTTCAGAGTCCGGCTCGCCATCGGCAGCATTGGCCATCTCCTGAGTTATGCGCGAAGTGGTTATGGCACTTACATCGAGGTCGGGGTATGTATTCCGGATCATCCACCGGCTTAACTTGAACCCCCTCCTGTAAGAGTCCACCATCAGATCGTCAAAACGCGGGGAGGCAATGTAGTCTTCAACTGCCTTCCCTTTGGCGTCTTCAATGCCTTGGGAGAAAATCTGTGTTCTCTCCCTAATGTCCTCCTGAAGATACTCGACTTGATGCTGCAAATCCAACTTCAAGTTCGCCATGTGCTTGACAACTACCCCCATGGCCTCGGCGTCACGCTGAGACCTCGCCTGTCTGGCCATCGCGACGCGAGCAGCCTTTTCAGCAGCGTAAGCAGCCACCTCAGCAGCCCGGGTATTTGCCTCTGCAGCACGGAAGGCTTCTTCAGCAACATGAGCAGCAGTCTCAGCAGCTCGCGCCTGTCGCGAGCTCCTCTCCACTTGGGCAGCCAAGGCATGAATTGAAGAATTCACCTACCAAAAGAAACAAGTGAGCAAATAACAGCAGAAGCAACAGAATAAAAAAGGAAGACGAAATCTCACTTACCACCATGGCATGTGTTACGGCGCGGCAAGCGACCTGATTCAAGGGAAGACCGGTCCACGCCGCGACCTCCTCGGGGAAAGTAGCATCCCTACTCTTTTGAAGAGCGTAGTTCGGCATCAACACGCTCCTAAACTCCCCTTGAGCTTCCGAGTCAGAGGGCCCAGCCCGCGTATGAGCAGACCCGGAGTGAGGAGCACTTGAGTACGCAGGAGCGCCCGTATGAGTGGTTTCAGCAAAAGGCTCCCCGGCAGTCTCGTGCACCGGTGGAGTCACTTCGGGCTCCCCAGGCAGATCCTCTGTCGTATGGTCTGGGGCATGGGGCTCCTTATCCAGGGGCAGCTCGTTACGAGTTCGCTTGGCGACCCACTTCCTCCTCTTCATACCTTGGAACAAACGCCCGCCGCGAGTTCTCTCCGCATCCATCACACCTACAGAACGAGTTCGACATCAGAAAAAATGAAGGAACAGAGCAAGCAAGAAACCGCATAGCCAGAAACCTACCCGAACTCAAGTCGGCCCACTGCCGGAGACCCTTCACCATCTCTTTATCAAGAGTTATGCCGAGTCGGGAGCGGCCTCACCCCACCCGGTCTGAAAGGGCCATCCTTATGCACTTCGCACGCCGAAGTAGTCCCGTTTCCACGCCGGGACCTTGTTAAGGAGATCGTGCAGAAGCTTAAAACCCTGGCGAGGAGTAAGGTAATACGCCCGTCTCCCCCCAGGAAGAGGAGCCGCTTGTCTTTTGAGCATCAAGATAGAGGAGAATATCTCTAAATCCAAGGGGAAATTCTGCTCGCAAAAAAGGGATATCGTCCCCACCAGGTTCCGAATAGAGTTTGAATGAAGCTGGCCAATGGTGACACCGAAGTGGTTTATGACTTCGACGAGGAGGGGATGGAAAGGAAGTCGCAACCCTACGGCGAGCTGCTCTCGAAAAATCACGATCTCGTCGGGACCGTGTTCCCAAGGAAAGCTACCCGAAGGAATGAAATATGTGTACCCCCCAGGAAGATTGTAGGACAGAAGTATGGATTGAAGCCCCTCAGGCGTCATGGTCGAAGGACCAAACCTGTCTAGCATCCGACCTCGGCGGGAGGTAGACGCCAAACTGCCCGAAGCAACTCGGCCCACTAGTTCATAGTCTTCAAGCTCCACCTCAGGGTCACTGAGGCAGTCTGGGGACACGGCTCGGTTGGTGGAACCTACGTCGGCCCTACTTGAAGAATCGTCTGAGCTATCAAAGCTAGACATTGGAGAAAAGATAGATTCAAGAAAGTACTCACCGGAAAGTTTGAAGAACAAGCTAAAGAACCGTGAAGACTATATAACCAGCCTTGACGCGAGCTGGAAGAGACTCGGACGCGAGTTGGAAGGTTGGACGCGAACTCGATAGACAACCGCAGAAGTGACAAACCAACCGGGGTCCCCCACTATTTATAGCTACAGTAACCAAGAATTGACCGTGCAGAATGAAGACGATCCGATGGCCCACGTTCTTACCAACCTTGCAACCCTTAAAGTCGAGACGTGATTGGCGCACGTCTTTCCGAAAAAAGTGAAACGTCAGCACGTCTTTTTGAAACCGACGTCGCTTCGACACGCGTCTTTTTGAATCTGACGCGCCGCACGTCTCCCTGACAGTCGACGACGTACGTACAGCAGTGGCGTGCCTTTTTGAAATGACCGCTGTCACGTCCCAGCGGCGCGAGTTGGTTTGAAATTTAAAATGCATGGTCACAACCACCAGCGTTCTTGAGTAAGGCACGTTTCCAGCCTTCTCGAAAACCGAAAAAACCCTAGCAAAAGTGTCTCATACAGTGAAGGTTTGAAGGACGGGACAAATCTACAACCACCTCTTGAAAACTTCCCGCACCATGGCAAGGCCCTCGGCGCAAGGAGTGGGGGGCAATTGATGAAGGAAAATTTGGCCCGACCTCTTTATTATGAGACACGTGGCAGAAACGACAGCTCGGCAAAAGGGGTCAAGCCTAGGCGGGAACAAGGGCACACTTCGTCGAACTAAACCGCCTTGTAACAGCTCGGGATAGACTTCGCCGAACTACCACCTTGTAACAGCTCGGGGTAGACTTCGCCGAACTGCCACCTTGTAATAGCTCGGGGTAGACTTTGCCGAACTACCACCTTGTAACAACTCGGGGTAGATTTCGCCGAACTACCACCTTGTAACAGCTCAGGGTAGACTTCGCCGAACTGCCACCTTGTAACAGCTCGGGACACACTTCGCCGAACTGCCACCTTGTAACAGCTCGGGACACACTTCGCCGAACTGCCACCTTGTAACAGCTCGGGACACACTTCGCCGAACTGACCCACCTTGTTGCAGTTCGGGATACCTCCGAGCTCAAGACCGACTCGCTCAGCACTTCGCATCTTCTAGGCACCAAAGCCAAACAAGTCGTACCATGCCTGGCACCAGGGAATTCCGTGCCCGAGGGCGCCACGCCTGACTGACTTGGGATCTGACGTTTTGGCAGCAGCACTCTAAACGGCCACCTGCCACCGCCACTGACGCCGCCCTCTCCAGTTAGACGGTTAGGCAGTGACGGTTCTGTCTCAGCAGAAGGGACGACAGCCGAGTTGACAAGCGCAAGAGTAATCATACCCGATCTGACAAGGGCCTCGGGACGAGTACGCGAAGCGACTATAAGAGCCCCCTGCCCCCCCCGACAACGGAGGTATGCAAAAACTTTGCGCTATCTGGTATTACCTTGCTTTTGAAAGATTCTAACTTGAGCTTCGGAGCCTCTACACCGAGTTCCCCCCGGAGCTTTTCCATCTCTCCCGTTTCAGGATCCCCGCTATCTCGTTCGAAAGCAAGGCAGCGGACAGCTAAGACCAGCCGGATCGCGCTCCATCAATGGGGAATGATGGGATACTTGTTTGCATGTTTAAATTTCAGATTACTTATTGTTCTTGACTCTAGTATGTGATGGTTTTGGATGGTTGTAATAACATGTTCATGCTGAAATGCCATTTGTTTTCATGTGATTTACCAACTCAACACATGATGGATCTTGATAATTCTTTATAAGCATGTCATTGTTGAAGTTTTGGGTCTAGGGTTGCTTTTGTTCTCACATGATGGATTTGATGATTGTTTTCATAAGCATGCCATTGCTGAAATTTTGGGTCTTAGGTTGCTTTTCTTCTTATCATGTGGGTTTGATAGTTTTGAAAGCATTCCCATTGCTGAAATTTCCGGATTTTGGATGTTTCTTTGATCCCCAACATGTGAAAAATGTTGGTTTTAAAAGCTCTCTCATTGCTGAATATTCTGGTTTTTTGGGTTCTTTTAGTCCCAAGTATGTGAAACATGTGGATTTTAAAAGCATCCCTATTGCAGAAATTTATGGGTTGTGGGTTCTCTTTGACCCCAACATGTGAAAGATGCAAGTTTTGGGATTATGTTCATTGCTGAATTTTTGTGTGTTAGTGTTTTATTATTTCTAGAATGTGAAAAATGATGATTTTTAAAGCATACCCATTGCTGAAATTTCTAGGTTTGGGTTCTCTTTGGTCTCAAAATGTGCGAGGAATGCATGTTTTTAAAATCATTACATTGCTAAAATTTCTGGGTTTTGGGTTCTCTTTGATCCCAAAATGTGAGGAATACATGTTTTTGGAATCATAAGATTGCTGATTTTTTGGGGTTTTGGGATCTCTTTGATCCCATTATGTGGAAAATGCATGTTTTTGGAATCATAATATTGCTGAAATTTCTGGATTTTGGGTTCTCTTTGACTCAAATGTGTGAAAGATGTTTGATTTAAAAGCATGTTCTATGTTGAAATTTCTAGGTTTTGAGAATTCTTTAATTCTACTATTCAAGTAGTGCATGATTCTAGAAGCATCCCTATGCTGAAATGAGAGGTTTTATGTGGCTTTTAAACTACTTTGTGATGGATGTGTTGATCTAATGACTTGTTTTAAATGCTGAAATGACATACTTCTCGATGGATGTTGAAAGGTTGATATTTACAAATAAGCATAATGGTTCTTTGATCAAATTATAGCGTTGAAAGCTTGGTGTTTATAATCTTGGAAAATCATCTATGCTGAAATGTGGTTTCTCACATGTTTCTTGGAAACAATGTTTGAATGAAACAAACTTTTGGGATGGGGTTCTTTGATGAAATAAGCTACACATGTTAGATTCAAGAATGTGAATAATGCATGCAAAAAGGGTTGGGTGTTTGGGCTGAAATAAAAAGACTCATGTTGATCACTTAGGCTAATAGGAAACATGTCACATAATGAGAAAGCCTAAAATTTTAATCTTGGAGCTCAAATAAAATATGCAAATTGGGGTTAGGATGAGAGTTTTGGGATCTTCTAACTTTAGGTTGATAGGTGAGTAGTGTAATTAGATGTTCCTAGGGTAATCATGAATAAAATGCAAACAAATTGGGTATCATGTTTTGTGAGGTAAGGGGTTACACTTGGATGATTCCAGCTTACGTGGGGCTATATTAATTGTTGTTCTCAGCTTAAAACAGTTTAGGAACTCATAAAAAATCTGGATTGAATCACCTATTCAGAAGCCAATGTCATGGATATCACCCCACCTAAGCTTGGAATCAATAGAGCTTGAAGTCTTCGCATCTACGTTTGAATGTCCAGCAAAGTTTCCCTCTCATATACATACAAAAGGTTTAATCCAACATCAAACTCAATGTAACTGAATGGGGGCAAATAACGTTCTAAAGACACTGATGTGCTTCAGAGCTTCTCCTCCATGTTTCAATGACTCCAATGCCCAACAGTTCCCCATGGAAATGGAGATCCGAACAAGTTCCAGGCATCGCTATTGCTTAGCCTTGAAGGAAAGCGGAACAAGTTCCTTGAATCTCCATCACCAAATCTTAAAGGTGATCCAAAAAGGACCCTTATGTCGTCCTTGCTGAGTGTTGCAGGCGAGCCAAATAGTCTTCCCCCTTGTTCGATATCATGTACACCCCCAACAAATCCACGTCGAAAGAGCACCCATGCCATTGGGGCTGGTCTAAATAATCTGTCTGTTGATTTGTGCATTATTATCCATTCTTGGAGGAAAAAACAGGATTATAAGAACAAATGGCGTACAAAAACCTACGTGTATGCCGGAACACAAGATTTTTAGAGTGATAAACCATCAGATTTTCCATAAAAGACCAAATCTGATACCCATTAAGAAAACCAAGATGAAAAGAAGAAAATGGGGAAGATTTGAGTAAACGGAGAGACCACTTTGCTTCAGTTCCTGAGGATGAGGTTGAGGGACAGAAACGACCCCTTAACTTCAATGGCTGTCTCTGCAACTGAAATTGAAACTTGGAAAAGTTTCATTCTAGTAAGAAAATGCCGAAATTTCAAATTTAAAAAGAGCGGTCGAAATTGAAACTAAACCCAGGGTTAACAATTGACTCGGGTTTAGTACTTTTAGTTAGTTCACAGCTAAAGATAAAGCTCAGTTTTCAAATTGGAATTAACCGATTACTGTAGGGATGAATTAACTGATTACCGATTACTTCAGTACTTTTAGTTAGTATGGAGGCTTGAGATAGTACAATGTGCATGCGTGTGTGTGGCACAATGAGGCATTTTAGATGTGCACTTTGCTCGTAAACGGCAATTTTGACTTTTGATGCGAGGCTGACTGTTGGAATATCAACGGTTATGATTCGATCGGGTGTAATCAGGAGGCACAATTCAAAGGGACTACTACAAGTATGTGTCCTATACCTGAAGAATGGGGAAAATACCAACCATCTCCTTTTGCATTGCTCCTGTGCCTCTCTAGTGTTGGCAGCATCTTTTCCCCCATTGGGTTGGAAGAGATTGTGTGGTGCCTCCTAAAGTGGCAGATTTGTTTAGTTCGTGTGATGAATGGTTCTACTTGGAGGCAAAAAATTTTTGTAGTAATGTAATGTGTATATGGAGCAATATTATGGGGACTCTGGTGTGAAACAAAATGCTAGGATATTTAAAGAAAAACACAAAACAGTTTGAGGAATTGATTGAATTCACAATGATAAGAGCTGCTCATTGGGCTCTGATTTGTGAAGAATTTAATGAAGTAAATCTTAATGAGGAAGGCATGTTGTTACTTGACATCAGATTAATGAGCCCCAAAAGGGTGATAATATTGGTCTCCACTAGTGGCAGGGAGGTGTAAACTAAAATTTGATGGGTGCTATTTGGGTAATCTGGGTATGTCTAGAGTGGGGGGAGATGTTAGGGACCACCAGAGCAATGCAATCCTATGTTTTTTGGGTCCTGCTGGTTTTGGGAATTCCTAAAGGGCAGAATTAACAGTGATGCAGGGTTTGAGAGTTGTGGAAGTGGAGAATGAATGCTAAACAGGTTATAGGTTGGATGAGATTTCAGAGCCAGATTCGTGGCAGTTCAGGCCTATGGTGAGTTTGTCTCACTTGCTTGGTTCAAATTTGAACAACTCATTCAACTGGGAATCATAGGAGTGTTAACATGTTGGCAGATTCTTTAGCAAGAGCTGGGATTGGAAGTGACTCCCTTGAATGGGGTTGTTTGGGCTGGGCGGTAATGTGTAACGGTTCTCTCTCTTTTTCTCTTTATTACTTTTTAGGCTTTTGTTTGGAAGCTGTCCTGCTGCCCATTTGTTTTGAGCAGCTGGTGTTTGCTTCCAATTAATCAATTGATTTCTGTTATTTATAAGAAAAAAGAACAGTTGATGGATAGGGGTTTTGTTTTATGCATTTAATTCCACTCTCTCCCAAGTTCATATTGGCATGAGGAAGTGCGAAAAACTGTCTTTTCCCTTTCTTCTGTTGTCAGTTTTTTTAAACTTATTTATTTTTGGTTGGTTAATATGATTATGTGCTGTTATATTTTGCTGTTTGTTAACATTCTTTTTTTTTTCCTGGGCAGATGGGTCCCTGGTTGTAACATACCAATTTTAACACTGTTGAGCCTGTTAGGGGCAAGTTGAGTGCATAAACCATTAGTTTGCAATGCTGTTCTGAATGCTGTGATGGTCCAACACAAAAGGATGTTTTCAATCGTCAATTATGCTCTTTCTGTTGCTCGGAATAGATGTTTAATCTGCAACTGAAGGATGGCTTCTTAATGCCGAGCTTTGTTACATTTGAGTAATTGTTGAATATTGTTTCTTCATACTGTTCCTTGATTGAAAGTGTAATGGGTATGCCATGATCCATGAGAAATATTTGCTTCACTGGGAGATGAGCGGACATGAGTAGGTTGTCATTCAGGCCTCGTCCTCTAGACATTCATAAAAAGATTCAAATTGTTAAATCTATTAAAGACTTTTAAGATGAGGAGGCGACAACTTCTACACGTAATTCACAGTTACTTCGTTTTGCTGCAGAGGCTGATAATGAGGTAACCCTGAAAAAAAAGAGCAGGGTCATCCTCTTATGCTGAGGTGGTGAAAGGTGGAGCCCAGTGGGGTCCAGAAAGACTACAGAAGGAAAAGATCCTGGTCCTATCTGAACCGATTATGGGCTAGACCGGGAAAGTGGTTGGTTCTAAACCAAATGGGGTCAATTTAATTGGCTCATGTGACACTCTAAATAGTGACGGGGAGTCGGGTCAAAGAACTCGAGGGGGACGATAGCTTTGATCTATCATCTTGCCCCTTAGATGCTGCAGTGAAGACTGATGCCAGGCCTGGGTCAAAATGGTCAATGCAGTGGAATCCAATAGAAACAAATGTGGAAAAAGGCATTGGTAGATCAACAGAAGATTGGCCTAATCCAAGATATACTATGTAGAGATCAGAGGAGAAAGATATAGTGGATGGAGGATGGAGGATGGTTGGATTATGACTTGTCCGTGGAAGATGATTTGGAATTGGACACAAATTCGTTGATTGGCAGCATGGGTTAAAACGAAGGTATAGTAGAGGTGGAAGAGGATCTTAATATATCTGAACTTTTCCTTGAAGAGAAAAAAGTGTAGGCAGAAGAAGAATATGGGAGAGGAGAGGAAGTTCAAGCTGGTGGGGAAATGGAGCTGGATTTGTCCATTGAAGCAAAATCTTTCCTCTTTGAGCAGGGAAGGACAAAGGGGAAGGCTCTATTGAAAATCAAAGAAGGGAGCAGGGCGTCGATTCTCCTACCAGAGGAGGCCTGTGTGTGGCTGAAAGGTTTTGTAGATGGAGCTGTAAATTCCTTTCGAGAAGAAGGTTGGAGAAACTCGTTGACCTGTGAGAACAAGAGGTTCGGAGCTGTGCTAAAAAGGAATGGAAAAGGGAGGTTCATTATGGTCACTGAACTCTTTGGTTTTAACAAAAAGCAAGTGTTGTGTATTCCAGAAGGTCTGAAGCGAAGAGGGTGGGCTTCTTTTGCTTCGAATCTTCAGGCTTTTCTCTTGGAGGTCGAATGTAGAGTAGAAGAATCCCCTGGCTCGAAGGATTGTTCTGTGCTCTGCCCAAAGATTTACCCTAAAGTTTTGGTGTCCAGCTCGTCTGTCCTCCAACAAGTAGCAGTGGAAGAAGGGAGAGGGAGTTGAGAGAAGAGGGTGGTTTTAGTGGCAGAAAGGATGATAGAAGACTGGACGAAAGTTATAGAAGTTTTAACAGAGAGGTTGGGATTAGAGGAAGATGTATTGTTGCTACCTTTTGCTGAAAAGAAAGCCTTACTAGATATTGGAAATAAGACTTTGTTCTTCAATTCTTTCCTTGTAGAAGGAAGCCTGATTAAGGTCCAGAATTGGGCTCCAAATTGCAACGAAGTTGAACCCAGAGCCGGCAGTTTTTGGATTAAACTTCTCGGTCTTCCCTTCAACCTTTGGAATGACCTTATTATGGGGAAAATTACTAGAGCGATGGGTGGAGTTCTGTTGGAGGCTAACTTAAGTAACTTGAGAGTGGTGGAACTCAAGGTTGCTGGGATCAATCCGGAGAACTTGCCATGGATCTTCGAAGTTCTCTCAGAAGAAGCTTAGCACAAGGTCTGGTTGGTTTCAGAAGTTGAAGCTTTGCTATGGGGAAGACGACCAGAGGTTGAAGAATCTGATAAGCTCGCAGGGGGGTGTACACGTGGCCTTCAGGGGCTGGTGGGTAAGTCTGTTGAGTGTGGGCGTTTTACAGAGGAAGGGGAACAGTGGCAAGGGTGTCCCAAGTCTCGAAGCCTTCCTATTTTGGCTTCTTTTTCAAATTTTTTTGAAGAAGGGTTGTGTAAAGAGGGTGGCCCGTCCTATGCTGACGTGGCTAAGTTGGGAAAGAACGGTTCGCGCGCTAAGTCTTTCTCCGAACTGGCTCTAAGAATGGTCAAGCCGGTCGGGCCAGTGGGTGAACTTCCTATCGGTTTTAAAATCCCACGTGACAACTTAAGTCATCACGTGGGGTAGGCAGGCATGGGACGATGATAGATGACATCTTTCATCTATCATCGTCTAAGTCTCGCCCTCTCAACTGTGGAGGGGCGAAGTCTGCGAACAAGGCTGGAGAGCGCCGGCCTCTATGCTGGGTCTGACGGGCAGCCAGCGACGAGCTAAATCTCAGCCTTTCTGATCGCCCGAACCTGCGCTATTCGAGAGGCAGACCAAAAGAGAAAGAAGAGGCTGATCAAGGCTGGTTGAGCTGCGGTTCAGATTCTGATCATGTCAATAGTTCAGATGACTGTGGGAGTTTAGGCAGTGCGGCAGTTGAAGGTCTATCTAAAGGTCGGAACAACGATTCTTTTAGCCTGGACTGCTTGTTCTTAGGGGATTCAGTGGGGGAAGGAAAGGTGGAGGGGGAGGAGCGGATGTTTGAATTTAACCCATTACTAGCTGAGCCCCCCCTCAGTTCTAGTGCTTTGTAAGAGGCCGAAAAGGAGGTTGCTCGGGTTTTCTCAGAGTAGAACAAGGGTACTTCATAGAGAGGTACATACTTGGGTACAAAAAGGGGTCTTTGTGTTGATACAACGACAGGGATTTCCCTCCCCCATCTCTGGGAGAGAGAGTTCTCTGTTTTCCCAAAAAAGAAAGTGACTACCTCTCCTTCGCCTTTGCTCTCTCCTCACTTCTCTACCTCAGGTAAATCCCTCAACTCTGTCAATTCAGTTTTGGATACTAATGAACGCTCTGTATCTCTTGTACTAGATTCTCTTCCCAACCAAGAGTTGGAAGCCCTTGGTCTGAAAGCCACAATGAGTCTACAAGGGGGGGAAGTGGGTGAGGAATCTTGCAGAGAGACAATAATTAGGGAAATCTTAGAAAGCCTCTTGGGTGAAGTGGAAAGGAAGGATTTGCAGAGAGGGAGCCTGGAGGGGACAGACAGGGTTGTGGTTGGAGGTAAAGTGAGAAGGAACAAGAAGCTTCCTAGGAGTGAGGAGAGTGCTTTAGGGAAAGAGGAAACTTTTGGGGAAGAGTTAGTTGCAGAGTTTGTGAAAAAGTTGGGGTGCAAGCTGAAGAACCTGAATGACCTAAAAGCCTACTTGCAAAATAAAGAGGACAGCAAGATAAAGTTTAGAAGGCTGAGTGAAGTGGAGAGATTAAAAAAAGATATTGAGGAGAACAAGAAGTTCGAAGTGAAAGGGATTAGAAGAAAATGGTCTAAATAGTTCTTGGAGGACTTAGGGTTAAAGCCTTTAGTTTTCAATGAGAATCCTAAGTTGGGATGTGAGGGGGTTGGGCAGCTTTAGGAAGAGAACAACAATCAAAGAGATAATTAAGAAGTTCAATCCGGATGTGGTTATGCTTCAGGAGTCCAAAAGAATGGATTTTGATTGCAGCTGGGCAAGGAGTGTGTGGAGTTCTAGAGGTATTAAGTGGGTGGCTGCTCCTTCATGGGGTTCATCGGGAGGGATTGTGACCCTATGGAAAGAAGAGATTCTCTTAGGTGTGGGGGAGCTAATTGGAGATCACTCTGTCTCCCTGAAGTTCAAACATGTGGCCGATGGGTATGTATGGGTACTAACAAATGTGTATGGCCCCAATGACTATAGGCAAAGGGAGAAATTATGGGAAGAATTGAGTGACTTTAGAGGCCTTTGGGATGGACCCTGGTGTGCAGGAGGGGACTTTAATGTAGTGAGATTTATGGAGGAAACCAACAACCCCAGACAGAGAGTGACAACAAGTATGAGGAAGTTCAACAAATTTGTGGACTCTTTTAATCTCAAAGAACTTCATTTCCTAAATAATAACTTCACTTGGTCCAACCTTCAATCTCAGCCAATTTGCTCTAAGTTGGACAGATTTTTGTTCTCAACAGATTGGGAGGATCATTGGGGCAACCTTACTTCTAGGGCTCTCCCTAGACTCACTTCAGACCACTGGCCAATAGTTTTGGTCAGGAATTAAGAGGAGTAGGGCCTACCCCTTTCAAGTTTGAAAATATGTGGTTGTCTCATCCGGGTTTCACTGAGAAAATCAGAAAGTGGTGGGAGCAAGCGAATCCGGTAGTTGATTGGGAGGGAATGAGGTTCCACAAGAAACTCCAATACCTAAAATCTCAATTAAAGGAGTGGAATAGGCTGGAATTTGGAAGATTAGAAGAGACAAAGCAAGTTCTGGTGGAGCAAATTGAGGATTTGGACCTGAAGGAAGAGAGAGGCCCCTTTGGAGAGGAAGAAAGGAAGTTGAGATGGGCTTTATGGAGGAAGTTGGAGGACATCCTGATCAAGGAAGAAATCAGTTGGAGGCAAAAATCTAGGTGTAAGTGGCAAATGGAAGGAGAAAGAAGAATTACATCTCTAACTTGGAAGTTGATGAAACAGTTTTGTCTCACCTGGATGAAATTGCAGAGGCCCTAGTAAATCACTTCAAATCTATTTTTAGATGGCCTATGAATGAGAGAGTGTGGTTGGAGGGTTTGGATTGGCCGACTCTAAGTGCAGAGAAGAGAGAGTGGCTAGAAAAAAGATTCGATATGGAGGAGGTAAAGGAAGCAGTTTTCTCTATGGATAGGACAAAAGCTCCGGGTCCAGATGGGTTCACAATGGCCTTTTACCAGGATTGTTGAGATATCTTGGAGAATGATCTTGCTTCAGTCTTTGAGGAGTTCCACAGGAGGGGTGTAATAAACCCAGGATTGAACTCAGCTTTCATTGCCTTAGTCCTAAAGAAGAAAGATGCCTCTCAACCAAAAGATTTTAGACCTATTAGTCTGGTGACCAGCTTGTACAAAATCATTGCTAAGGTGCTGTCTCTCAGGATAAAGAAGGTGCTCCCCTCTGTTATTGCACCCAACCAAAGTGCTTTTGTGGAGGGAAGACAGATCACTAATAAGATCCTCATTGCAAATGAGAGCTTGGAGAGCTTTAGAAAGTCAAAGAAGAAGGGAGTGGTATGCAAATTGGATATGGAGAAGGCTTTTGACTTGGTTGATTGGTCATTCTTGATGGAGGTATTTAGGAGTTTTGGTTTTGGTGACAGGTGGTGCAAGTGGATCTGGGGCTGTGTTAGAACTTGCCATTATTCTATCCTGGTGAACAGGACTGTGGTTGACTTTTTTCCGACGTTGAGAGGTCTAAGACAAGGAGATCCTCTTTCCCCTTTTCTTTTCACCCTTATTGTTGATGTGTTTGGGCGATTGATCCACAGAGTAGACTCGAGGAATCTGATAAGAGGGTGGAGAGTAGGAAGGGAGGAGGTTCCCTTAACTCTTCTATAGTTTGTAGATGATACTATCTTTTTTTGTGAAGGAGGGAACCTCAGTTGGATCCGGAATCTAAAGTTGTCAATACAACCTTTTGAGCAGATATCTAACCTCAAGGTAAACTTCGACAAGAATTGTGTGGCGAGAGTGAATGTGAACGAAAGAGACCTAAGGGATTCTGCAGATGAGTTAGGTTGTGCTATTACAGATTGGCCCCTGACTTACTTGGGCCTCCCTTTAGGAGATAATCCTAAGAGTGTCAGCTTTTGGGCTCCAGTAGTGGAGAGGTTTGAGAAGAGGCTAGCAGCCTGGAAGAGGAGTTATCTTTCTTTAGGTGGAAGAGTCTCTCTCATTAGATCTACCCTAGCTAACCTTCCTGTTTACTTTCTGTCAGTGTTTAAAATCCCCTCAAAGGTTTCAAATCTTTTGGAAAAATTAATAAGGAACTTTCTCTGGGAGCCTGGAGAGGAGAAGAGAGATCATAGGGTGAGTTGGGAGGTGGTATCTAGGTGTAAAACAATAGGAGGTCTAGGGATTGGTAATTTCAAGAAAAGGAACATGGCTCTTCTGGGGAAGTGGTTGTGGAGGTTCTCTTTGGAAAGGGATAAATTGTGGACTAAGATTGTGGCTAGCATTCGTGGGCTGGAAGACAATGTATGGGATCTTGGAATCTTAGCAAGGGCTTCAATTGCTTCTCCTTGGAAATCCATCCATAATCTGCTTCCAGTTTTCTCCCCTTGGATCGTGTATGGTCTAAACTCTGGTAACCGAATAATTTTCTGGGAACATCTTTGGGTCGGGGATTCTCCTCTAAAAGACAAGTTTCCTTCTTTGTATGCTCTTTCAGACTTGAAAAATGAACCCATTTATTCTTTCTTAGTCCATTCAGCTTCCACTTCGGGCTTTGGTTGGAACCTTGGCCTGCGTAGGGCAATTAGGGATACGGACTTGGATAGCCTGGTAGCTCTGCTACCCTCCCTTGAAGGTGTCTTCCTTAACCCTGCTAAGGAAAACACTAGATTTTGGACCCTTTCTAGCTTTGGTACATTTTCTTGTGCTTCTTTCTTTGAAACTTTAACAAAGCCTCCTACCCCCCTGGGGTTGTCCTTTCCAATTAAGGAAATTTGGAGCAGATCTATTCCTCCTCGGGTGGGGTTTTTTTGTTGGGAAAATTTTCTTGAAAGAATCAACACTTTAGACTTAATCCAAAGAAAGAGACCCAACTATTGTCTACTTCCTAATAGATGTGCTCTTTGTAAAGTTGATGGGGAATCTGGCTACCACCTCATGGTCTCTTGTAAGGTTGCTAAATCTGTTTGGGAGTGGGTTTTCTCTCGTTTTGGGTGTTCTTGGTATCCTCCGGAGACTGTCCAAGGTTTGTTTTCCCCATCTTTTTTCAGTTGGCCTAAGAAGCGAGGGAAGACTATGTGGAGGTGTATTAGGGCAGCGGTTTGTTGGTCTTTGTGGGAAGAAAGAAACTTACACATATTTTCTGACAAGGAAAAAACTTTGGAAGATTTGTTAGATCGAATCCTTATAAGAGTGGTTCACTGGCTAAAATCTTTGGAGTTGTTTTCAAATTGTCCTATGGATGACTTGCTAAGAAACTGGAAAGATATTGCTTTCACTGCAAGATGCAAGAGGACTCTTTGTCCATTCTGGTCCCCTCCCCCCTCGGGCTTTTTAAAGCTGAATTTTGATGGCAGTAGTGTAAGGAATCCAGGGCCCTCTGGGATTGGAGGAGTCTTCAGGAATGAGGAAGGGATTGTTACTGCTTTATTCTCTGGCCTTATTGGAGAAGGTGACTCTCTTAGGGCTGAGATCCTTGCAGCGCTTGAAGGCATTCGAAGAGCAAAAGATCTAAATATTAGCCGTTTGATCCTGAAAGGTGACTCAAAGGTGGTGGTTAATTGGTTGAAGACAGAGGACAGTGGTTTGTGGAACCTTAACATTGAGAAAAAACAGTTCTTATGACTGGATAGGGACATAGAGATTCGGTACAACTGGGTGAAGAGGAGTGCCAACTCATTTGCGGATGGGTTGGCCAAGCAAGGAGTGAATAGGGAGACTATTTTCTGAGCTAGTTTTTAATTTTCTTTGCTTTCCCCGAGTTTTCTGATTTTTGGGGAGCTAAGTTATTTTATCTCCCTTTGTATTCCTTTCCCTCTATTCTCTTAATTTAATGAAATTGATGTTATTGATAAAAAAAAAACAGGAATTGGAAACAACCCCTTATTGGAGTAGGCGGCAGTTGGAAGAGATTTGAAGGAGGTGGAGGATGTTTTGGTTGTTGAGGAGATAAACCAAAGGCCAGACACGAAGAATCATCGCCCAATAGAGTCCTCTTGCAGGGGCTCAAAAGTAAAGGGATGCATTATGGCTCTTATCCTCCATTTACTGTTGCTGTGAAAGGAGAAAAGGCAGCATTGTGGTGGTAAAGGGCAGCTAGGCGGCAGTCCAAAGGATTCCAACGAATATTGCCGGAACTGTTCAAGCTCTAATGGACGTGGACTGTGACACCGGAGACTGGTAATTCCGGCGATTGTTATCTTAGGCGATTGGTGGCCGGTGACAAATCTTAGGTGGGAGCAAAAAAAACCGTTGAACAGAAAATGGGGAGTTTCATTCAGGTGGAAAAATGGAGAAGAGCTTTTCAACTGGAGATAAAGAAAATCTTATTGGAGGAAATAACCAACAATAGGAAGAAAAACTTGAAAATAAGGGAAGACCGACGAGCAACAATTATAATGGACTCATAAGTGGTGGACTGGTTTAAAGGCTTCGTAGATGGTTTACTTTTTGCAGAAAGAATACAAGGTTGGGGAAATGAAATGACTTACAAAGGGAAGAGATTCACAGTAGCAAACAAGAGGAATAGAAATGGAGGATTTATAGTTTTAACAGAGTTTTTTGGCAAGGGGAGAAAACAAATAATATGCCTACCAGAGGGACAAGCTAAACAGGGGTGGAGGATGATTGTTGGAGCAATTTCTGAATTCAACCAGAAAAATGGGAGTTACTGGACAGAACAAGATAGAAGTAAAGAACTTAACTCGGGTCATAGGTGAGAAAACAATTGGGAAAACAAACCAGCAAAATATTTCGTTCTTTCCCATTTCAGTACTCTCTACTGAAACCAGTTCGAAGGTAATGTGTGAGGAAAGGAATGCGGACTGGGGCAAAAGGAAAGTTGTAAAACTTAAAAAATTGGTTGAATATTGGCAAGAAGTGTTGCACATACTGGTGGAGTCGATTAAGCCAAAGGAGAAAATCACCCTGTTCCCATTTGATAAGTGTAAGGCTCTTCTGGACATGGCCAAACTCTAGAGTGAAAATAGAATACTTGAAACTTCACTTGGCCAGATTGCAGAAGAAAACTGGTCGCCCTCCTGTAATGAAGTGAATATCTCTCAGAAAACTTTAGTGATCAAGATCCTAGGTTTACCTTTTAATCTGTGGCAGGAACACATCTTCCACAAGATTGCAGCGTGTTCTGGAAGGATTTTCTATGCAAAATCTCCAAGTAGTAAAATTCAAAGTGGCAGGAGCAAGATTGGAAAAAATCCCAAGAAGCCTGGATATTTTCGTAGACGATTGCTGGAGAATGGTGTGGCTGGCGTTGGAAGTCGAAGCGTCTCTTTGGAATGGTTCGGAGGTTGAAGAAGGTGCTGACGTGGACTGTTGGAGAACATGTGGCATCAGTTGGGTGGACCGCCCAAAGGGCCAAGTTGACCAAAATAATGGGGGAACTGAAAGGGCGCGTGAAAGACTTGAACAACATTTATTTTCATTCAAGGGAGTAACTTCGAAAATATTTGAATGGGATCCAACGGCCTAGATGAAATCTTATGTAGAGGTGCTGAAGTCTAAAGGCGGGCCATCTCGTGCCCTTTATGCGAAGGAAGATAAAAGGTCTGAACCGGGTTCCCACAACCCGACCCAACTGCTCAATCCGGGTCACACGACTATTTAAAAAAGCATGTGCGCAGCTCCTCTGCGCCTTCGGGCGACGATGATTGTGGTCTATCATCATCCCCAAAGGCTTCTGTTCGTTCGTCTTGTCCCCATACAAAGGCGGCAATCAGAGAACCCCCCTCCTCTTCCTCCGGTTGCTGGCATCTCATCGGCGCTTGGATGAAAGCTTCAATGGAGGCCGATGACTGAAGAGAACTCCACGACGCCTGAGAAGTCGAACCGTCGCTACAATAGGGTCTTGCAAGGAGACTCTGAAGATGACTCAGAATGGGGGGCGTTGAGAGATGTGGAAGAAGATGATGGAGTTCTGCCGTCAAGTATAGGCAGCATCAACTCAACAAAGGCCTGCAACTTCACAGACTTTGAAACTCTCGGAACTGAACTGCTCTTCATCGAAGATGCTGGTATGGAGATTCTAAAGATACAGTATTCGGGGGATGGTAACTTTATTGCGGAAAGTGGGAGGCCTACAGGTGATTCTCAGAGAGAGAAGAAAATAGATACAAATCAAGAGCAAAGACAGGATAACAGATTTGAGGAGATGGTATCCAGTGCAAACCGACCAAGGAACCTCTCGAGGAACAGCTCCCCCCAGCTGCGCAGGTGGACATTGTACCTGAACCCGAACCAGCAGGGTTTGTCTTTGGAGTAATCGGTGAAAATCAGTTTCAAGATCAGGAGTTTCTTCCCCCCTTCCTCTCAATCCAGTTTTTTCTTCGTCCCCACTTTACTGTCAAAACTCATTTTGTGAATTTGATTCATGTAATGGAGTTGGAGAAGGATGCTGGGGTAAATGAAGTTGTTGCAGGCACTCAAGAGAAGGAAAAGGAATTCTGCGGGTTAGATGAAAGAGAAGATGGCTGTAGAGAGATACCCAAACTAAAAGGAACAAAATGAAGCCAAAAGGAAATTCGCCAAAGGGAAGGTTTATCTTAGAAAGGAGGTAGGAGATGACAAAAAAAGAAAGAGGATAATGAATGAGGTGGAAAGGCCAGCTTGTGGTGTTTCAAATAGCGAAAGGGAGAAGAAAAGAGGAGAATAGGAATTGGAAATGAGATCGGGTCGAGAAAAAAAGTGGAGTGAAGGTTCTTTGTTGGAATGTAAGAGGTTTAGGAAGTGTAAAGAAAGGAGAATCATCAGGAATGTGATAAGAAAATAGAGGCCAGTTATAATCATGCTATAGGAGGCAAAGCTTTCGGATTTGGATAGAAGGTGGATAAGAAGTATCTGGAGTAGCAGGTGATAGCTATAATTATGTAACCCTAGCAAGTGCACTAGTTATCAAGAAGTATAAAGATATCGTTCCCACGAGGATTTAACAAAATATGTATTAGAACTATAACCTTAATTATTTGGACAACCGAATTTCAGATCTAACAATAGGAACTACTGAAAATTAAGAATAGAAGAAAAAAAAGAAATAAAAATAAGGGCAATCAATGACAAAACTTGCAACGACCTAATTGGAAGCGTTAGGGCTATTGGTCCACCTAACCCTTCCAATGGATATCAATTTATTAGATTAACCAAGATAATTTATTATTTTCATAAGTTGAAGTTTTTTCAAATTTATTTGATATTCCTTCTCAGGATATATCAAATCTACCTCTATCAAGTAACCCTTCGATCTCTCGACTAGAGTTTTCGTGATAGAAATGCATTAAGTTCAATGAAAAACTTATGTCATCAGATGACTCATGTATATATATCTCTATATATCATTCAATTCACACTATTAATTATTCAGTCGATTATGTGAATTCCTCTCTTGATTCATTCACATAAACTAAATCAATTAAGAGGTGCCCAAGCTCTTAATCGCATTATGCATAATAACTCTAGATAATATGAAAATAACAATCTTGGATAAATCAGAATAAAATTCAATTCATTGTCATGGTTAGGCTTTTCACAACCCTAGCTACAAATAAATTAATTCATGATAAAGGAAATAAAACAAACAAGAGGTAAGAAAGAACTCATGATGTCGCCCTTGAAGCTGAGATCTTGTCTTCTCCTTGCCGCCACCTTCTTCTTGAAGCCTTCTTGCCTTGCTGATCTCCTTCTTGAAGCTTTCTTGGTTGTCTTCTTGATTACTTCAGAGAGAGCTTGAATGCTTGATGCCCCAAGCTAGTCCGCACCCCTCCCCTCCCCTTTATATAGCTTTAGGAGGAGGGGCTGTGTTCAACTCCTCTTAGGAGTTCTTTCTTAAAAATAGAAAGTCCTAACTAGATCTAATTCTATCCTATCCTATCTAGTAATCTCAATCTTTTATCTTTCTAGAATTACAATTGAGATTTAAATCTGATAGGACTCTTTATTCTCGAATTCGAGTTGGGCTTCTTTAATAAATTGGGCTGCTACAAGGCTTTTATGCGAATTGGGCTTTACTATGAATTTGCTTCGACTTCGGGCCCGATTTTGAACTCGATGCAGACCGAATCTGTCAAAAACCAAAACATGAAAATTGTGGAGTTTTCCCTTATCTCTCTGGTGCATCTTGAATCATCCCAATCGGAGTCCGGATGTGAGAGTTATGCCCAGATTACTGAACGGTGCCGAAACTGTGCAAAATCATCCGATTAGCCTTGTTTTCCTCCTGTCACCTTATTGCTTGCCCTGAATCGAATTACAAGAGTAATGAGTCCAATTAAGTGTTAATTAAGTGTAAAAGAATGAATATTTAGGGATAAAAATATGATAAGTTTTATTCACATCAAATCCCCCCAACTTAAGCTTTGTCCGTTCTCGGGCAAGACAAAATTCAAACAAAAATAAAACAAGAACAAACTAACTATCCTACCGATTTTTAAACTCAACTCTCCATCTTTTTCCACAAATATCGTAGGTCGGTTATTATGAACTATTAAGTCAACACAACCAAGTTATACTCAACTCATCTATCAGCCAATCCCTTCTTTACTACTACAAACCAGGTAGTAAACTAGGGAAAACATTTTTACTTGCTCTCTTTTTTTTTTCTCTCATTGGTGGAAGTGAGTGCATTTTATGCTCCATCTCACTTTTTTCTCCATTGATTGGGAAGAGTTGTGGGGAACCTTAACACTGAAAGCCCTACCTAGAGTGACATCTGATCATTACCCCTTAAGCCTCTACCAAGAAAATCTTATTGGGGGCCCCACACCTTTTAGATTTGAAAATATGTGGCTAGAAGCTCCAATTTTTTTGCAAAAGGTAAAAGAATGGTGGTTAGAAGGTGGGATAAGGGCTAGAGATAAGTGGTGAGGTTCTCCAAGAAACTGAAAAGATTGAAGGAAAAGGTCAAGGAGTGGAACAAAGAGGAATTTGGAAAACTTGAGGTCATAAATGAGGAATTAGCTAGGAAAATAGAGGAAGTGAACAAAAAGGAGGTCCGAAAAGAGTGCGGGCTGAAGGATAGAGTAGAAAGATGGAACTTAAAAGTGCAATTGGAAGAGATCCTAATAAAAGAAGAGATTTCTCGGAGGCAAAAATCTAGATGTAAATGGCTTTTGGAGGGGGATGGAAATACCCGATTTTTCTACTCCCTAGCAAACGGGAGAAGACGGAAAAACCAAATTTCCAGTATAGAGGTAGAGGGAAGAGTAGTAAATGCAAAAGAGGAAATTGAAAGGTGCTTAATGGATCATTTTGAGTAAATCTCCTTGCATCCTTTGATGAAAACATTGCAGAATTGGGAGATTTATAGTGGGACAGAGTGCCGGAATCCTAAGTTAACCTCCTATAAAGAGCTTTCACTATTGAGGAGATACATGAAGCAATTTTCTCGATGGATAAATCTAAAGCTCCAGGGCCGGATGGATTTTCAATGACTTTCTATCAGGATTGTTGGGAAATCTTGAAAGAAGAATTAATGGATGTATTTGTGGAGTTCTATCAAGAAGGGAAGTTATCGCTTGGAGCAAATGCAAATTTTATTGCTTTAGTGCCAAAAAAGGAGACCAAAGCCCCTAAGGATTACAGACTGATAAGTTTTGTGGGTAGCTTGTATAAAATCATTGCTGAAGTCCTGACTGGTAGGTTGAAGACTGTATTTCCCTATGTTATCTCTCAAAACCAAGGAGCTTTTGTAGAAAGGAGACAAATTATGGATCAAATCTTAGTGGCAAATGAATGTGTGGCGGCTAAGAAAAAGCAAGGTGGCAAAGGTTTGATTTGTAAATTGGACCTAGAAAAAGCTTATGATATGGTGGATTGGTCATTCCTGTTGAATCTAATGGAAAAGATGGGGTTAGGTGAAAGATGGAGGATGTGGATTAAAGAATGTATTAGCTCAACACATTTTTCTATTTTGATGAATGGGGTGGTCGAGGTTTTGAGTACACATATCACCAAGGCTGACCAAGAAAACCAGTTTAAAGGTTGGAGGATGGGTAGAGTGGTGGTGTCTCATTTGCAATTTGCTGATGACATAATCATTTTCTGTGAAAACTGTGATGAATCTAGTTTAAGGAATCTGAAAAGATTGGTGGATGGATTTCAACAGGCCTCCAAACTGAAAGTCAATTGGGGAAAAAGCTGTATAGCTGGAATCAACATTGAAGGGGGGGGCATCCAAGCCATGGAAAATCTACTAGGCTGTGAAGTGAAAAATTGGCCTCTAAAATACTTAGGTATGCCCTTGGGTGGGAATCCGAAAGCTAAAAGCTTCTGGAAACTGGTGCTAGAGAGGTTCACAAAGAAGTTGGCAATGTGGAAGATCCCGATGAAAATAGCTAGGATGTTGGAGAAGATTATGAGAGATTTTTTGTGGGAACTAGGTGATGAAAAGAAAGATCATTTAGTGAAGGGGGGGGGGCAGGTTTGTTACCCTAAGGAGCAGGGTGGATTAGGTATAGGGAACATATTAAAGAAGAACAAGGCCCTTCAAGGGAAATGGCTGTGGAGATTCCCTTGTGAAGAAGATAGGTTGTGGCACAGGGTCATTAAAAGCATTCATGGTGATGTAAATAACGGTTGGGATGCAAAACTAGCTTCCAATGCAGCTCCAAATTCTCCCTGGAAGGCAATCTTTGAGGTATATCCAACCTTTCTTCAATTTATCAGGTTTGATGTTGGTTGTGGCAATAAAGTTTTATTCTGGGAAGACCTTTGGGTTGGGGATGTGCCTCTTATGGTCAAATTCCCAAACCTCTACTCCTTATCAAACCATAAAAACAAACCTGTTGCTAGGTTTGGTGTGCTTTCAGATTTAGGGATCTCTTGGGATTTTGGTTTCAGAAGAGGGTTGAGGGAAAATGAATGCGAGTCTCTAGTGCTTTTGATTTCAACACTTGAGAGGGTCTACTTGGACCAATCTATAGCTGATTATAGAGTTTGGTCCCCAACTTCTGATGGTTTATTTTCCTGTGCATCTTTTTTTGGTTTGCTCACTCACATTGCTTCTATGGGGGTGAACTTCCCAGTGAGAGAAATCTGGTCTAAACCGATCCCTCCAAAAGTACAAGCTTTCTGTTGGGAAGTGTTCCTAGGGAAGGTAAACACTTGTGATGTGCTACAGAAAAGGATGCCAAACAATTGCCTCTCTCCTCATGTGTGTCCTTTGTTTGGGTTGTGGTGAAACCCTAACTCACTTACTTTTATCCTACTCTTTTGCTTCTGGTATTTGGAATGTTGTTTGTTCTCTCTTTGGATGCAGATGGATTCCCCCACAGGATGTGGTGAGTCTATTCAGCCCCTCTTTCCTGTGTCAACAGAAGAAAAGAGGAAAGTGCTTATGGAAGGCAGCAAGAGCAGCTACAGTATGGACTATATGGGAGGAAATGAACCTAAGAATTTTTTTTGAAAAAAGTAAAACAAAGGAGGAAGTTATTGAAGCCATAAAAATCAGAACTGCACATTGGGTGAAGGCTATGGAGATATTCAGAAACTACTCCACGAATGAGATCCTAAGAAATTGGGCTGAAGTAGCACAAACAAATGGACCCAAAGTACTTGTATGGAATGGAAGCCACCGGCACTGAACAAACTAAAACTGAACTTTGATGGGAGTTCTCTTGGCAACCTAGGAAGGGCAAGCATAGGGGGTGTGTTTAGAAATCATCTGGGTGTGGTGGTGGCACTCTACTAAGGACCAATAGGTTTTGGTGACTCAATACAGGCTGAATCTCTAGCCCTACTTCAAGGTCTAAAGATGGCTGAGCAGAAAGGAACAACAGACATAGAAATAGAAGGAGATTCACAATTGATCATTTCTTGGGCCAAAAACATCACATCTGTACCTTGGAAGCTCAAATTTATCTTCAGAGAAATTGACATACTTGCAAGGAGGATCAACTCTCAGTTTAGTTGGGCCAAATGGGATGCAAATGGGATGGCGGTACCCTAGCAAAACAAGGGGCAAATAGATCTTCATTGTATTGGGCAGAATTGTAACTGATTGCTGGAGATTGCAGTTTAGATTCATGTTTCTCTGCAATCTTTATCTATTATAACTGAATTTCTCTGTTATTAATAAAAATTTCTTGCTGATAAAAAAAAAAAAAATAGAGACCTCTTGCTGGGTGTTCATAAAGAGGTAATGGTGAGTCATCAGAAGCTAGTAAACCCCTTTCTTCTGATTTGGGGAAGGCTACAAAGACTTCCCCTACACCCCCTCCAGGTATGGTACTATAGAGAATTTGGATTTGGGTACTGACTTGTGTGCTATGTTTGCAGCCTTTACTTCAGCTCCCCAGTTGTCCAAAAACCGTGAGCTCCTTGTGCTGAGAAGGATTGGAAAGGAAGTGTTTCTAGGTCTACTTCGTGTCAAATCTTAAAGCTGAACTTGTAGCCGGGGTTTGGGTGTCATTGGAATTCGGGTAAATTGAGATTTGGGTTCAGAAGGGGCTTGAGGGATAATGAATGTGATTCCCTCCTCCTGCTTTCAAACTTGGAGATGGTTTACCTGGATCGAAATGTTTTTTTTCTTTTTTAATAATAGAATTTGGTATCCAGCTCCTGATGGCTTGTTTTCTTGTGCCTCCATTTTTAATTTTCTGACGCTTTCTGACTTTTGGAGGGCCCGGGGGGGGGGGGGTGTAAATTTCCCTGTGAGAGACATCTGTTGCAAACTAATACCTCCTAAAGTACATACACTTTGTTGGGAGATGTTCTTGGGGAAGGTAAACACTTGTGATGTGCTACAAAAAAAGGCCAAATAATTGCCTCTGTCCTCATGTGTGTGTCCTTTGTAAGGCTTGTGCTGAAACCCTCCCTCACTAATATCCTGCTCTTTTGTATCTTATATTTGGGATTACTTCTATTCTCTCTTTGATTGTAGATGACCCCCCACCCTCCACAAGATGTAGTGGGTTTATTCAGCACCAATTTCTTGAGGTAATAGAAGAAAAGGGGAAAACATATGTGGAAGGCAGTAAAAGCAGCCTTGATTTTGGTTTATATGGGAAGAAAGAAATCAAAGGATATTCAATGAAAAAAGTAAGTCAAAGGAGGAAACGGTAATCTGGGAAGAGCAAGAATAGGGGGAGTTTTTCGGAATCACCAAGGAATAGTAGCGGAACTGTTTTCAGGACCTGTTGGATTTGGTGACTCGTTTCAGGCACAAACTCAGGCTGTTCTGCAGGGCTTGAAACTTTCTGAGCAGTTGGGAGCAAGAGAACTGGAATTCAAGGGGATTTACTACTGGTTATAACTTGGGCAAAGCAAATTGAATCAGCGCAATGGAAATTCAGATTTATTTTGAGACAGATTAGCTTACTTGCAAGGATATTTAATTCTAGTTTTGGACCCTTTGGTTAGGTGATAAGGGAAGCAAACGGGCTGGCTGATGTGCTAGCAAAGAAGGGGTTAATAGACCCACTTTATTTTGGGTAATGATGTAATCTGTTGTAAACTGGGTCACATATATGATGGATTATCATTGCACTGTAACTGGTAATTAATTTTTAATAGATAAATTTTCTGTGCTGATAAAAAAAAAAGAAAGAAAATGTGGACTCAAGCGAAGAGGATGTGATGATCAATGAAACCCATGGAGTAGAAAAAATTGCTGACCTAGAGACGGTGGTGAATAAAGAAATGGAGATAAGTAAAATATTGTGTTTGTTTTTCTTGGGGGGAGAGGAATTTGGCAGGACTTAGATAAATGGAAGAGAGAGCTTATCTGCAGCCAAAGAGTAAAAAAGATTCTTAGGTAGATGTTGAGAAGTGGATGACCGATTTAAGAAATAAGGAAGTCCAAGAGAGACAGGTCTTGTCTGGGGACACTTCTAGAAAGGGAAAAGGGCTGGAGAAGGCAGATCAGATGTTTGAGAAAAATGTGGTTTTGGAGTTAGAAAGAATAGTTTCTGAGCCTGAGGAGATATGAAGTTCATAGGTCTTTTCTGCAGTGTAGAAGATTCAATGAATGGTTCCGGTTTCAAAGGTGTTCACAAGACTGAAGGGGGCTTATTTGGATTTGGTCTTGTTAAGAAGATGAAGAAAACAAAAAGTATTTTGAATTAAAGGAACTTAATCTAGTATGATAATAACTAATCCATATTGGTCTCCACCAGACAGAGGTTTCTTTAAGCTTAACTTTGATGGAAGTAGTATGGGAAACCCTGGACCATCAGGTATAGGTGGTGTTTTAGAGATGAGAGTGGCCGTTTTATTGCTTTATACTCGGGACCAATTGGGGAAGGAGACTCTCTTAGAGCAGAATTGTTGGTCTTGATGGAAGGAATACAGAGAGCAAGATTGTTGAACATTAGGAGATAAATTGTAGAGGGGGACTCTAAACTGGTAGTGAGCTGGCTACAATGTGATAACCTGCGGATGTGGATATACAGTAATGAGTAATCTAAAAAAGAAGTTTAAATGGAAAACAAAAGACATGGAAGTGAAGATCAAGTGGGTCTGCTAATTCTATATCAGATGTATTAGCCAAGTAAGGGGTGGAGAGGGGAACTCTTTTCTGGGTAAAGCTGTAAGACAGGAACTTTGTAGGGGAGGGATGGGTTTTTGTCTCTTATCGACTTTATGTTGTATTATGTACCTTCTGTATCCATCTTTACCTTTTATATTAATGAAAATTCTGCAGTTATTGATAAAAAAGTAATGAGATTTCTTTTCAAGAGGATGGAACTATTATGTTGTGAGCTTAGAAAGATTAGAGGGGATTAGAACTGCAAGCAGGTGGTTTGATTGTGTTGGAGTGATGGGATGGCATGCCTTGAGTTTTTAGGGCTTTGAAGTAAAGTTATTGTGTGATTGATTTTTATGTTGGTTGTATAGGGTTGGGTGGGTGGTTTTTTCCTTTTGCATTTCAGGATTGGTGGATGGAGTTTGATATACAATAGATTTTGGCTTGGTTTTCGTTTGTTCCTTTGGAAATGGGTGATTTCTCATCACCTTTTCAGTACCTTGTTCTTCTTTCTTGAATAAATTTTATTTTTTTATTTATCTTAAAAAAAACCATTGTTAATTTAAAAACAGCCCCTTCATACATTTAGTATGAAAGTTGTTTCATTGATTCAAAGGGACTTTCTATGGAATGTTAGGGTGGAAAAGAAGAAATTTCATTTGGTTAAGTGGAACTTTGTGTATAGATCTAGAAAGATGGGGGATTGGGAGTGAGAAAGGTGGGAGTCTTTAGTAAAGCTTTGTTGGGTAAGTGGGTATGGAAGTTTGGGAGGGAGATGGAGGATCTATGGAGGATGTGGTGGCATGTAAGTAAGGGGTGGTGAATTTTGGGTGGCATGTGAGGGAGGTGAGGTCATCTTATGGGGTAAGTGTGTGGAAGGGGATTATGAAGTTTAATTCATTGATGCTTCCTTTTTTCTCTTGAAGAGTGGGGAATGGGTCTAGTGTAATATTTTTAGAGGATGATTGGATTGGAATTGGAAAGCTGTGTGAGCTTTGTCCAAGACTCTATAGTCTGAGCAAGAAGGGAGTGCCTATTTTGCAATGCTATGAGATCAGTAATAGTTTAGTGGTTTGTTGCCCTACCTTTCGGAGACCTTTGTTTGATTGTGAGATGGAGGAGTGTGTGGAGCTGCTGGCTAAGCTACAGGTACAGGTAATGGAAATTGTTCCTTTGGTTTCGTATGTTAAATGGTGGAAAGAATGTAAAGATGGAAGATTCACTGTCAAACCTTCTACCTTCCTTTTTTAATAAATTTCTTCTTCACTCTTCAAAAAAAAAATCTATGTGTAATGCTTTGATAAGGAACCAGCTGGAGGCTGAATAAATTAGAGGTGCCTGGGGGAAACCAATTCCCCCAAGAGTGGAAGCTTTTGCATGGCTGATTTCAATGGGCAGTATTCTTACACAGTATATGCTGAAGAAAAGAGGCTATCAGTTCCCAAAGAGATGTGCACTGTGTTTTGCTGAAGAGGAGAATATTCTGCATCTGCTGGTCCAGTGTAATTTTGTGAAAAGAATCTGGGCCTATTTCTTCAAGTTCTCCAAGGTGGCTGGATGGGTGCCAATGGACTCTTCTGAAAATTTTGGTTGTTGGCCGAGAGTTCATGGAAATCCTAAATCTAAAGTTATTTGGAGCTGTATTCCCTTTGCTGTCTGCTAGGAGTTATCGGAGGAGAGAAACAAAAGAATCTTTGAGGGGAAGATGAAAAGCATGGAAAGTTGGGGCTGAAATCAGTTTGAAGATTGTTATAGGGTGCTTCTTCCAGAATTTGAAGGCCTCAAGAAAGAAGATTTTGGACTGACTTTTGGTGCACTTTAAATGGCTGATTAGGGTTTCTTTTCTTGGTTTATGTATTATGTCTTCCTTGAATTAGTGTATTCTGATCAAAGTATCAGTATCGAGTATTGAATCAGATAGCTCATATACAGATAAAAATATAGTTTCACTTTGGAAACACATGGAGATGGACAAAAGATATCAAAACGCTTAGATAGGCTAAGAAATGCAACCAAATCACATAAATACATTTCAAAGTGGTTAGAAAGGAGGAAATAAGTCAGAGGCAGAAATCTAGGTGCAAGTGGTTGAAGGAGGGGGATAGAAACACCGGGTTCTTTCACTCAGTGGCAAACGGTAGAAGAAGGAAGAATTTCATTTCAAAGTCGGAAGTCGAAGGAACAATTATTTCCCACCCAGTAGAAATAGCAGAAACCTTTGTTGGCCATTTCAAATATATTTTCAGAAGACCTTTAAATGAAAGGATCTGATTGGAGGGTTTAGATTGGCCGACTCTAAGTCCAGAAAACAGAGAGTGGTTAAAAAGGAGATTTGATTTGGAGGAGATAAAGGAAGCAATCTTTTCAATGGATAGAACAAAAGCTCCAGGTCCGGACGGGTTCACAATGGCTTTTTATCAAGATTGTTGGGGTATTGTGGAGGAAGATATTGGGTCAATGTTTGAGGAGTTCCACAGAAGGGGAATAATCAACCCGGGCTTGAACTCCACTTTCATTGCTCTGGTTCGTAAGAAGAAAGAGGCTTCACAACCAAGGGACTTCAGACCTATTAGTTTGGTGAGCAATTTGTACAAAATAATCGCAAAAGTGCTTTCTCTAAGGTTAAAGAAGGTTCTTCCTTCTATAATTGCACCTAACCAAGGTGCCTTTGTGATGGGAAGACAAATTACTGATCAAATCTTGATTGCAAATGAGAGTCTGGAGAGTTTTAGAAAATCCAAGAAGAAAGGAGTGGTGTGTAAATTGGACTTGGAGAAGGCTTATGACTTGGTTAATTGGTCCTTCTTGTTGGAGGTGTTGAGAAGTTTTGGCTTTGGAGATAGTTAGTGTAATTGGATTTGGGGTTGTATTAGAAGTTGCCACTACTCTATCTTGGTGAATGGAACTGTGGTGGATTTCTTCCCTGCCTCGAGAGGAATAAGACAAGGTGATCCATTATCCCCTTTCCTATTCACTCTGATTGCTGATGTACTTGGGAGATTGATTCAGAGAGCAGATTCAAGGAATTTAATAAAAGGATGGAGAGTAGGAAGGGAGGAGATACCTCTTACTCATCTACAGTTCGCAGATGACACTATGCTTTTCTGTGAAGGTGGGGACATTGAGTGGATTCAGAACCTAAAGTTGGCAATACAACTCTTTGAGCGGGTATCCAATCTCAAGGTGAATTTGGATAAAAGTAGTTTGGGGGGTGTGAATCTGGAGGAGAGGGAGCTTAGAGAGTATGCGGATGTCTTAGGGTGTGCAATCTCGGATTGGCCGATGGCTTACTTAGGCCTCCCTCTGGGGGATAACCCTAAGAAGGTAAGCTTTTGGAACTCGGTGGTGGAGAGATTTGGGAAAAGGCTTGCCTCTTGGAGGAAAAATTATCTTTCCTTGGGGGGGAAGAATCACTTCGATTAGATCAACCCTAGCTAATCTTCCTGTGTACTTCCTATCTGTGTTTAAGATCCCCACAAAGGTCTCTAACACTTTGGAAAAGCTTATGAGGGATTGCTTGTGGGAGCCTGGAGAGGAGAGGTGGGACCACAGGGTGAGTTGGGAGGTGGTAACTAGAGGTAAAAATATAGGAGGTCTTGGGATTGGGTATCTTAGGAAGAGGAGCATGGCATTGTTAGGGAAATGGCTATGGAGGTTTCCATTGGAAAGAGACAAGTTGTGGACAAAGGTTGTGGCTAGTATACATGGGTTGGAAGACAATGGTTGGGAACCTGGAATCTTGGCAAGGACTACAGCTGCTTCTCCTTGGTCAGCCATACACAAACTGCTTCCAGTATTCTCCCCTTGTATCAGGTATGGTCTTAACTCCGGTAATAAAATAAAATTTTGGGAACAACTTTGGGTCGGGGACTCACCTCTAATGGACCAATTCCCCTCTTTGTATGCTCTTTCTGATTTGAAAAATGAACCCATTTCTTCCTTCTTAACCCCCTCAGACTCTCCTTCAGGGTTTGGGTGGAACCTAGGGTTGAGAAGGGAAATTAGGGACACAGACTTGGACCACATTTTGTCTTTGTTAGCCATCCTTGAAAATGTCTTCTTGGATCCCATTAAGGAGGACACTAGATTTTGGGTTCCCTCCTCTTCAGGTGTTTTCTCTTGTGCCTCATTTTTTGAGACTTTAACTCAGCCTTCTGATCCCATTGGGTTGTCTTTCTCGGTTAAAGAAATTTGGAGTAGGCCCATTCCTCCTCGGGTTGGTAGTTTTTGTTGGGAAACTTTCTTGGAAAGAATTAACACAAATGACCTCTTCAAAAGAAGAGACCAAACTCTTGTTTACTTCCTAATAGATGTACTCTCTATAAAGCTGATGGAGAAACTAGTTACCACCTTATGGTCACTTGTTCGGTTGCTAAATCAGTTTGGGAGTGGGTCTTTTCCCTTTTTGGGTGTGTTTGGATTCCCCCTGGGAGTGTCCAAAGCTTGTTCTCTCACTCTTTTTTTAGATGGCCGAAGAAGAGAGGGAAGACTATGTGGAGAAGCATTTGGGATGCAGTGTGTTGGTCTCTATGGGAAGAAAGAAACTCATGAATATTTTCAGATAAGGAAAGAACCATTGGAGACTTATTAAATCTAATCTTGTTAAGGGTGGCACATTGGTTGAAAACTATGGAATTGTTTTCAGATTATTTTGTGGCTGATGTGGTGAGAAATTGGAAGGAGATAGCCTTCTCTGCCCTCTGTAAGAGGACCTGTAGTCCTTCGTGGTCCTCTCCTCCTTCTGGGTTCATAAAATTGAATTTTGACGGTAGTTGTATAAGGAACCCAGGGCCTTCTGGGATTGGGGGAGTATTCAGGAATGAGGTGGGAGCTATTATTGCTATGTTCTTAGGCCCAATTGGGGAAGGAGACTCTCTTAGGGCTGAGATTCTCGCAGCCCTAGAAGGTATCCAAAGAGCAAGGGAGTTGAACATCAGATGTTTGGTTCTTGAAGGTGACTTGGAGGTGGTGGTTAGGTGGCTAAAGTGGGGAGGCAGCGGATTATGGAGTTATAACAATGAGAAGAATAAATTTAACTGGTTGAGTAGGGATATTGTGGTTCATTACAACTGGGTGAAGAGGACTGGTAATTCTTTTGCTGATGGGTTAGCAAAGCAAGGGGTGGATAGGGTTTCGACTTTTTGGGCTAATTTTTGAATTTTCCTTGTATTCTTTGGTGGGGAGTTAAGTCTTTTTACCTCCCCTTTGTACCTAAGCTTCACATAGTTTCATATTTTTAATATAGTTTCTTGTTATTGATAAAAAAAAAATCACATAAATACATTAACAACAGTATATCTAAAGCTAAGTATCTGTGAATAAGGTTTGAACACATGAAGATGCACACTTTAATAGCTTGTATGAAGAGAAACATGCAAACAACAATATCGGCACTCTAAAACATGTACACATCATACATTTTTGGGAAAATTTTGTTTATTTAGTATTTTTATATAAATAATCTCTATTGTTTTTTCAAACAATAAATGTTTTCGTTTTTAAAATATAGTTGTAAAATAAAACATATAAATCATTTAAGGTAGATGAAACAAATTATTTTTATAATTTTCAGTTTTATTAAGTTTTTGGGAAAATTAAATCTTTTTTTTTTATAAATGAAGAATTTATTAGAAGAAGAAATCAAGAGCAACTATTACATAAGAAACTTGGAGAGACATGAGCTGTGACCTCTCCAATCCATCAAACACTAAAAAGGATTACAGCTGAGCCCAATACAAATGTTTCCTCGTTGCCCCATTGAATTCTGACATACAAGTTTCTCGTCAAGCATTTGAATCTTTTAGGCTTAGTTTGGAAGGAGTACAAATGCAAATATGTAGAGTGCAAAACCTTATATTTTGGCAGATAGCTTAGCAAAGCAAGGGGTTCAAAGAACATATATGTTTTGGGCACATTTTGTAATTCTGTTCTAGGTCAGCTTACTAAGCTGATTTCTTTTGCAACTTCTTGTTGTATCCTAAAGCATTTTAATTAATGAAATTCTTTCAAAGTTATTGATAAAAAAACCTTATATTTTGTATTATTTTCTATGTATTTGCACTCTTTCCAAACTGAGTCTTTAAGTTCATTTTTGAAGCACCAAATTGCAGTCTCTGGATTCTGTAACCACCCCACAACCACCTTAGAATCACACCTTCTATTACTAGCTGCTCCACTCCTATCTGTAGAGCAAGCTGTACCCCTTGTAGTGCAGCTAATAGTTCTGCCCTTGTGGAATCCCCTGCACTTAATGGGCCTGAAAATAGCAGAGCAACAGAAGCACTTTCATTCCTTTTAACCCCATCCATCCTAGAAGGGCCTGGGTTGCCCAGGCTACTCCCATCAAAATTTAATTTCAAGATGCCTTCAGGTGGGGTTACCTAGCTCATGTGCATCTTTTGCCTTCAATGAGGAACTGCTTACCACTTCGCCCAATGCCTCCACAGGTTATTAAAAGAAAACTGCTGAAATAACTCCAACGACTTTATCCACACTATAGTCCTGTACAGGATACATTCCTTCAAATCTTGTTGGCTTTGCACCTTTTCTTGGAGTATTCTGGCTTTCCTTTCTTCCCACAATGTGCAAAGCAATGTGGGAAATTTATTTATTTAGTATTTTATATAAATAACAACTCTACCTTTTCAAATAATAAATATGTTCTTATTTTTAACATATAATTTATATGTAAAATGAAACACATAAATAATTTAAGGTAGATAAAATAAATGATTTTTATAACTTTTAGTTATTAATTTTTTGGGAAATTAAATCTTAAATTAACTATTTCAGTTTTTATAATTATAATTCTGTTTTAATTTTTATAATTATAACTTTCAATTTTGATTAAAGTTAAAAAATAATCCAAAAGTGGTTAATGCATAATTTCATCGAACTAAGCACCAATGCGTTTTTGTATCGGTGAACATCAGACCGTATCCATTGGTACGACTCAATACGGAGGCATATCATGCCGATACACGGAACTCATGGGATACGTACCCAATTGTGGCATATCTCATATCCATGGCCATGGATATGGATATGATACTTCCTGTATAAGGAGTATAATATCGATACTCTAATCCTTGTTTGTATCTATCCAGAATTTGACTGATTATATTTCTATCTTACAGGTACAACAAACTTCTAACAAGAAAAGTGCCCCTGAAATACCGATCCCACAGTTTGTTGTTGTTGATACTTATGAACGAGATTATTCCCGCACCTTCACTCAACCAACATCTTATTTGTGTGGAAGAGGAGGTTTGTTTGTTTTTTTTTTTTTTCTTTTGATCAATAGCAGATTTCTTCATTGATTAAAATGTTTACAAGTTATACAATCAAAGGTCAGAGAGCATGGTTAACCCCGCCGCCACCACAATGCTTCTTATGAATCCCTTACAATTGTGCCCAGAAAAATTGTTCCCAATCCACTGCCGATTTGACTAATCCATCAACCATTCCATTTAAATATCTCTTCACCCAATGTATTTGCAGTTGCACATTTCTTCTGAGCCAGTTGAACTGCTTGATTTCATTTCTGTAACTCCATGGAACTGCTTCATTATTAACCAGCCAACTAATTATCATCTTGAAGTTCCCTTCAATGGCCAATTTTCCACTTACATCTCTTTTTCCCATTGCGCTCCTTGTGGAAGGGGAGGTTTGTTAACTTTATTCTTTGAATCTTGAGAAACTGTGACAGTATCTTCTACATAATTTATCTTTAATTGGATTATTAGGATTTTGCTTATAATTTGCAGCTCGGGCTGAGCTTGGAGAGTTTATTGAGTATGACCTAGACAATGAGGATGAGGATTGGATCCAAGAGTTCAACAATGAAAAGAAGATTCTTACACCTGAAAAGTGACATTACTTTCCCATGTCCATTTGATATATAATATATATTTTCTTTTGCTCTTGTAGTGCTTTTGTATTTCCTATATAATAGTGCTTGTTCTAATTGTATGTTTCTTTTAATTTAATTGCATTTTTTTGCATTTTCTGGTAAATCCAATTTAAGCTGCGCTATTGTCTAGTTTTGTGTTATTATATTGAGTTAGCTGGCTCATTTCCAACTTATTTCCACAAAATAAACATTTAAATAAAAAAAGGAAAAGTGAAAAAAAGAAAAGAAAGGGTCTCTCGTACAAGCGAATTACATCTCTTCGGTTCTCGCCAAATAACTTGAGATATCCTGATATTGGACACATGTGAATTTAGTATTTTTGTAACTAGATCATAATGGGAATTTAGTACTTTTGTAACAGAAATATTATTACTTGTAGGCATAAGAATGTAGAGAAATGAAAATGAATACCAATTACAGAGTATCACTCTCTACTCCCCAAACTGTATACCATCTAATACAAATTTTTTCCTTTAAATGGAGCTCTGATAGCTATAATTTGATAGCAACAGAGAATCTTCATAGAAATAAAGAGAAAAACACAAGGGCAACTCTCATACCCATTGCTATCTTAACAACCGGCCAAACACCCTAAAAAGGTCCCAAAGAAACAAAGGCTAGCCCTAATTGGATGGCCCCCAATGCAATTCTCCCATGTAAACCTTGACCTAGCAAGGGAATCTACAACTGAAGTGGCTGACCCTTTTTAGGTCCAGTTGGAATTGGTGATTCCTTGAGAGCTCAAGTAATGGCGATTTTGAAAGGGGGTAGGCAGAGCAGAGGAGTTAGATGTGCACAAATTGATTGTATAAGGAGATTTACAATTGGTGATACAGTGGCTACAAAATAAAGAAAATGATTTATGGGCGTGCAAAAACACATTAAAGAAGATTAAATGGATAGCCTGGGGTATGGATGTTAGAACCAGCTATGATGTATATACCGGGGATAGGGTTCTTTTCTAGGAGGATATATGGACCGGTAACTCAACCCTCAAGGACCTTTTTCCTTCCTTCTATTCCCTCTCTCGCTTTAAAAATGAACCAGTTCAAAGGTTTGTCTCATTCTCTTTGTCTTTTGGATTGAACCGGGATTTGAGTTTCATGAGAGATTCTGAGCTTGACTAGACCGCTCAGTTATTTTGCCTGCTCGATCCTATTTGCTTGGACCCTTCTAAACCAGATGCATGTATTTGGTCTGTTAACTCTTTGGGTACCTTCTCTTGTGCTTCATTCTTCTCTTCCCTGTGCTCTTGACCTTAGCTCTCAGTCTTTACCATGCAAAGAGATTTGGTTTAAACCCATTCCTCCTAAAGTGGGAGCTGTCTGTTGGGAGGCCTCTCTTGTGAAACTAAACACTTTGGACAACCTGCAAAGGAGAAGACCTTGTCTCACTATATCTCGCAATTGGTGTGTCCTCTGCAAAGAAAATGGAGAAAGTTGTAGTCATCTAATAATATCCTGTTCTTTTGTTGTAGGTCTCTGGGAAAAGCTTTTTAGTCTCTTTGAGTGCAGGTGGACATTGTCATTGCAGATTAGCAATCTATTTGAACCTACAACCTTCAGGTGGCCTACGAAAAGAGGTAGGGTGACGTGGAGGTGTGTTAGAGCTGCATTGGTTTGGACTGTCTGGGAGGAAAGGAATTCCAGAATTTTTGATGAGAAGGAAAGGAATGAGGTCAATGTTTGGGGATGCTAACTTAATAGAGCCATCAATTGGGATAAAACTTTGGAACTCTTTTCTCCATTCTCTTTTGATGACTTATGGAGAAATTGGGAAGAGGTTGCCAAAAGTTCTAGCGTGAAAAGCCAGCTGTTAGTAGAATTGAAACCTCCTGAGGAGGGTATCATTAAGCTCAACTTTGATGGTAGCAGCCTAGGCAATCCTGGACCCTCCGGTATTGGAGGAGTGTTTATAAATGCAGAGGGGCTGATCATCACTCTTTTTTCTGGCCCTATAGGAGGTGGGGATTCAGTTAATGCAGAAACTCAGGCAGTGTTACAAGGAGCTGAATTTGTCAAAGAACTGGACAGTGAACAGCTCTTAATTGAACGTGATTCCAAGCTGGTGATCCAGTGGTTAAAAGAGCCAGAAACAGTAGCCTGGTCCTATAAAGGGGTTTTTCGAAGATTCAGATGGCTAACTACAAACATGTCTGTCCATTTCCAATGGGAAAGAAGATCTGCAATGGGTTGGCAGACTCACTAGCTAGACAAGGAGTGCATTAGAATCAGATGTTTTGGGCTTAAGCTGTAATTCTCTGTTCTGATCTGAGGCTGGATCTTGCACCTCTTTTTGGGATCCTTATCTGTGTATCTTTATAATTCTATTAATAAAACTTCTTATTATTCATCAAAAAAAGGGACGGCTAACAGCGTGGCTGATTCCCCTTGGCAAAACAAAGGGTTGGAGAGATCAAATGTTTTGGGATCAATTGTAAAGCTTTTTGGTATTGGGGATAAACTGTTTTTTATCCTATTGTGCTTACACTCTTTATAATTCATATCTAATCAATGAAGGTTATAATTATTGATCGAAAAAAAATCTAGCCTCTCTTTAAAAGTGATGGATTGTCCAATTATCCTCTCCACCTTCCTGCACCTATCTAATTGCCAATTGAGAGTTTCTTTCAATCTTCAAGGAAGTGTATTTCAACATGGGTGTTAATTTAGATCGTGAAGAAGTGCCATCAATTCAGCCCTTATTCAGTTTAAATTACCTAATCCCCAATTAAACAATAACAGAAGCCCTTGATCGTAGAAGGCACCTGTTAGTCCTGATAGACCCAGATTCATTATAGATCAACCATGGAAACTCGACTTGATGATTCCTTCAGGAGTAGGACAAGGATCCTGGATCTATGTAATGCAGAGAACAGGCCTACCAAATCTGTTCTACTGATTTTACAGTAGAAATCTGTGGTTTTCAAGCTGCCCTTCTGGGTCTGAACCCAGCTTGTATGTTTTTTTGAGCTGAATAAAACTACTTTACCTTTTCCAAAAAAAAAAAAAAAATTACCGTAGAAATCACCTAAGCTGAAGTAGAAACATGAACTAGAAAAGATAGAAAGAAAGCAAGCAAGCTGCTGCATATTTTCATGGTGAAAAATATAAGGAAGTTTAATGGCTTCATTGGTGATTGTCAGTTGAAGGAATTTACACTTTTGCAAGCTAAATTCTCTTGGTCACTTAAGTTACAGATTTCTTTTTAACTTAGCTTGGGAAAGTTTGTGGAGAAATTTGGTTTCTAGAGCTATGCCCAGGGTCACCTTTGCTATTGGACCTAAACCTTTCAGATTTGAAAATATGTGGCTAACCCATGAAGAATTTGTGAATAAAGTGAAGAAGTGGTGGGGGAGGAGCTAACCGGGATAAACTAAAGGGGAGTCAAATTTCTTAAGAAATTAAAGAGGTTAAGATCTAAGATAAAAGAGTGGAATAGGGATCATTTTGGGAGACTTGAGGTACAAAAAATGAGCGTGATCAATCAAATAGAAGAATTGGACCTGAAGGAATCCCAAAATATCATGTCTAAGGATGACAGAGGGTTGGGGAGACAACTGAAAAAGGAACTGGAAGAGGTACTTCTAAGAGAGGAAATTAGTTGGAGACAAAAATCTAGGCATAAGTGGATTAAGGGGATGGGAATAGCTGGCCAATGGGAGAAGGAGGAAGAACTTCGTGACCAAACTAGAGGTGGATGTGGAGGTGATTACCAACCAGGATGATGTATCTAGGAAATTAGTGGAGCACTTCAAATCGATATTCAGAAGGCCTTTGAATGAGAGAGCAAGTGTGGAAGGGATAGATTGGCCTAGGGCGGAGGATGACAAGGCAAGGTGGTTAGAAAAGAATTTCGAGGAAGACGAGATCAAGCATGTTGTCTTTCTAATGGATAGATCTAATGCTCTGGGCCCATATGGTTTTACAATATCTTTTTACCAAGACTGTTGGGAGGTGCTAAAAGAGGATTTATGTGATGTCTTTTGGGAATTTGCAGACAATAGCTTTGTAAGTTTTGGAGTCAATGCTACGTTCTTGGCTCTAATTCCTAAGAAGATTGATTCCATACATCCAAAATACTTTGGGCCTATCAGTTTGGTGAGAAGTATCTATAAAATTCTGGCTAAGGTGCTCTCTCTGAGGATTAAAGAAGTCCTCCCATCCATCATCAGCCAAAATCAAGGGGCATTTATCCCAAGAAGACAAATAATAGATCATATCCTAATTGCGAATGAATGTGTGGAGGAGATGAAAAGATCTAGGCAAAGGGGTTTTGTTTGCAAGTTTGATCTTGAAAAGGCCTACAACTGGGTAGATTGACAGTTCCTCTCTGAGGCATTGAGGAATTGTGGTTTTGGTGGAGAGATGTGTAAGTGGATACTGGGGTGTGTTAATACCTGCCACTAATCTATATTGGTCAATGGTGTGGTAAAGGACTTCTTTCTAGCTCACAGGGGTATCAAGCAAGGGGATCCACTCTGTTGGTCCTTTGGGACTTGGTGACTCTGTTAGGGCAGAAATGCTAGCTGTGGTACAAGGGGTGCAGTTTGCAAACCAAATGGGGGTACAACAACTAATTATTGAGGGGGACTCAAAGGTGGTGGTGGGCTGGTTAAGGAAACCTGATGTGACTGTTTGGTGCTATAAGACCGAAATTAAGAAGATTAAATGGCTAACAAGGAACATGTCTGTCTCTATTCAGTGGGTGGGGAGATTAGCAAACGCTTTGGCTGATGTGTTAACCAAGCAAGGGGCAAATAGGGAAAAATTGTTTTGGGCTCAGTTGTGATTACTGTAATCGTTTCCCAACTTCTTTGTATTATGTCAGGAGAGGCTGCAGCTCGCGCCTCTCTAAGGGATCTTGTATGAGATTGTAATCCTGAATCAATATCTGTTTTAATAAAATTGCATCATTATTCATAAAAAAATTCTGATCTAATCTCATTATGTGCCTGGAAGATGCCTTAAGTAGGGCAACAACAACTTAGAATAAAATTACATGAATACCACCATAACTTGAAACAAAAGTACAAGTATACCCTGTTGAAGAATCACTAAAATACCACTGTTTTATGTCTGATAAAACCTTAATAATTAATTCAAAGATACTCTAACGGCAAAAAATCAACTAGAAATGCCAGAATTAACTGAGACATAACTATAAGTCATCAAAATAGAATTGAAAAACAATTAACTAGTGAAATCAGAAGCTTGGTTTCTTCTTTTTTGTTGGTCTCTTTAGACTTGTCACATGCCTCTTCTTACTCTAGGGCTGAGGCCTCTCCATCACTATGAGCCTATTGATGGAGGGGGGATGGCACAACGTTTGATGCAGGATATAGATAGTAAGAAGAGTTAAAGCAAATAGTACTAAAAGAAAGAATTGAGAAGAGGATTGAGAATACAACAGCAGTAAAGACTTAATGGAAGAGGAATAAGAACACACGGCAGCAAACTAGATTCAAAAGGACTTAGAACCTTAACAAACACTTCATTCCTATCATACCTGGATACCTCTACATGCCTAGCTAGTGTATTGGTGTTTCCCAAACTAGTTTGCTGAAAGGAATGGTAGAATCCATCGTATGAACGCCAAAACTGTTGCGGAATGGGTGGGTGAATTTTAAAAATTTTCTACCTTCCTTCCAATTGGGAATCGCATTCCCTGATTTCAGAATCAAAATTCAAGGATCCTACTTGAACCAAACCAGACCAGATTTGAACCAAAAGAGAAGGGAGTGATTATACCTGATCTGGAGAAGTAGTATCTCCCAACGTTGGTGTTCACGCCCAAAGAAGATTCCAAGATCAGCTCCCACTGTGAACTCGAACTGGCAGAAAGGGTGGCGGCGGCTGCTGGAGGAGAATGCTAGAGAAGAAGGTGGCGAACTGCTATTTTCTTCTCTAGGGTTATTTGAGATCCCATCTCAAGAATGCAGGGTTGTCTGCTGAAAAACACCTAGGGTTCGAATTCAAGTAATTCGAAGTTAGGGTTTTCCTCTTTCTTAATGATTAAGAAAACCTCCTAATCATATCAGGAGTTGCCCTTATCCAAATCTGTATTTGGATTAGGACTCCTCTTAATCTTATCTGCAGATTAGATAAGCTTTTGGGCTTAACCTAATCTCAAATCCGCCCCCTTAAGTGACTGATCAACTTTAGGCCCAATATGTATTAAGTGCTCAATAGTCTTCCAAACTACTGCTCAGTTGGACTTCTTTGTATGGCGTGGGACCCAAGCATTGATCTACACACCAGCCACATGGGTTCGGCCCAGCCTCTGTTACAAGGCCTAGCCGAATTCACTGGAAAGCCCAGTGAACCCCCTGAGCCCATCACATGGACCCTTTGGGCCCAATACTTACACTAAGTGGTCCCTGGGCCAAGCCATCTTATAAAAACCCAGGGATTGTGGGCAGATGCAAGATTAGCCCATCAGGTATTATCCTAAATGGCCTTACACTTAACCTCTCAGCCCATAATGATCAAGCACTGCCCGACAAGAGAGGACCTTTCCCTCGGCTGCAAGGAACAGTGCTGCACTCTCTACTCACATGGATCCCGGGAATTAAAACCATTTGCAAATATTTTGAAACCATATATAAGTATGTAACATATATATAAATTTTGCAAAACAAAATTCCAACGATTGAAATCAACTGCCGACAGTTTGGTTTCCATCAGAGACAGTGCATCCCTGATCATTACCTTTGTCCGACAAAGGGGCTGATCCTGTCACTATGATCACCCACTCAGATGAATTCTCAGACTGTCCCAACATACCCAGGTTTTGACCCTCGTTAAGGATCTCATTGATTGGCATATCAAAGACCGCCCAATCCGACACCTAGTGCAGTACTATAATCGGGTCTAGGGGTCAGGTGTAACTTTCCAGTTTTGCCCATCAATCTCCAAGGTCCAGGGTAATACTGGAAATCAGGTCCGATTCAAGGGTTTAAGTAATCCTACACTGCGTGTGCCTTGGGTCTCACCCTGGCGGCTGAGACAAGCCACCCCAACAGTTGGTAGCACACCAGTGTCAGCCTTAGTTGGATAAATCTCCCCAGACTTATCCAACGGCTGTGAACATTTAAAACTAACACGTCTCATTAGGTGTCTAGTTTTAGGGTCTTACACAGAAGCATACCACAACATGAATCAAACATGTACTTTATTTATTTACATTAAATATCAAAAGTACATAAACTGATTGAAGCTAAGGGCATAAAAAACTATCTAACAGTTGCATTCTTGTTCTCGTATCTGGACATTAAAGCCTAATTCAATTTCATTTCCAATGCATCATATCACACGGCATCTTCCTCTATATTTATAAATTAGACATGTCCAAGAGAAACTTTCTAAATCCTCGAACAGCTAGTAGGCTTGATATTTACCTAACAAATATGTAGACTCAATACAACAACTAGATACCACAGTGGGTGTTTTCTTATAGCAAGCCCATCAAGAAAACCTGTTAATTGAGCCAATTGGTGATAGAAGTTGGAGGCTGGAAACAAATGAACCAGATAATTCCAGAAACCCATCCCTCTCTCATCTTTCCGTTCTTCCAGGTAATGTTGATTTTATTTGATCTTCTTTTTTGGCTGACCCAAGTGCTCATTTCACAGATTCTCAGTTCCAACCACTAGCCAACCTGGGTCTGCTGTAAGCTTGTAATATTTAATGAAGTGGGGGTTAAAGAACTTGGTGGAGTAGAGTGTGAGAGAGAACGGTGAGGTTGGAGAGAATGTGTTATTTTACACATGATTCACTAATATTCTAGTCCTGTTGGTGTGGAATGCTGTCAAATATATAAGCATGACCTCTTCATGAAGATGAATAACTTATCAATTTTATTAATGAAGATCAGAAATATTACAAGCATTACAATCAACCCTTGAATGGGGTAGCAATTACTACCCTACCACTTCAAGAACATTGATATTATAAACAAGCCCAGTACAATTGATTTCTTGTAGCCTAGGTAGAATGTCATCTAGAATATTTGCTCCTTGCTAACCATTTAATCTGTCTTTAGCTCATTTCCAAGGTAGAATGGCACCCTCCACAGATGGTGCCCATTGTTTATGGACTTTTATTTTCCCCATAGAAGATGCAACTACCTCCTTCCCACCTTCTCCACAAGTCATCATATGAATGAGAAGAGAACAACTCCATGGAAACATGGGTAAAACCTCAATGGTGTCCATTGTTTATATTGAGTGGGCCGATTTATGTTTAGATTGTTTTCTTTTAAATTTAGAAGTTGTTGGGCCTTGGGCCCATTAGTTTTTTATTTTTAAAAGAATTGTAAGTACTTAGTTTGAGTTGCCGCCCTACTAGGGGCATCTTTGTAATATCTCATATTTAAGTTAATTATAAATAGAATGAGGGGCTGGCGGCTAGGGTTATGCATCACTATCCTAGTCGACCTTCTTCTCCTTTTCTTCCCTTTCCTCTGTCTATTGCTGAAACCCCCAACTTTCTCCTCTTCCTTTCACAAGAAGCTTGGCCGAATCAGCACATAAGGCTTTCTACTTGGTATCGGAGCAGGTTGAAGGTTCTTGAAGAGATTCACTCCTGCAGCCCTAGATCGGCCGACTGCATGAAGATTTAAGAGACTGATCGAAGCTCTCAGGTAAGCCTAGTTTTTGGATTTTCTTGATGGATCTGTATGCCCTGTAGCTGGTCTAGGGTTTCTCATCAGAATCAGGAAAAATTGGAGAAAGGGGAAGAGTCCTGATTTTGTTGGACTCTTCAATTTTGACCTAGGTAGTGGCGCCCTAATTTTTTAGGGTTCCTCTGGGTTTTTTGTAAGGGGTGATTGAAGTTCCATGTGGTTTGGAGGCTTCTAGAGAGAGGGCGGTTGCTTTTTCTCTCTCTTCTCCCATTCCACAGAAAAGGAATCTTTCGTGGGAAGAAAGTCTAGGACACCAAAGGAGTGCCGTTGGTTCCAAAAGGTATTCTGTTTGTTCTTGCTGCATTTTTGGTTGTTTTCTGTACCTCTTTTGAGACACATGGAGGGACACTGAGTTGAATATAAGCCTGGGAATGAAATGAGACCAGTGGGAGGAGGTGTTGGAGATCCCTTCGGAGTTGGGACCATTACTATAGTTAGGTTGGATGGTACAAACTACTTGGAATGGTCCTAATCTGCAAAGATTGTCATTGGGGGGGGGCTCGTGGAAAATTGGGGTATATTACTAGTGAAGAGGTGAAACCCGAAACTGGCAACTCCTGGTGGGTGCAGGAAAATTATATGGTAATGACATGGTTGTGTAATTCTATGTTGTCACATATAAGTAAAATTTTTTTATGGGCAAATACTGCTAAGGAGATATTGGATGGGGTTGCAGAAACCTATTCACAAAGTGAGAATGTTGCTAGGGCTTATCAACTGAGAAATCAAATTATTGCCACAAGGCAGGGAGATAGATCTGTTGCAGCCTATTTTTCAGTCCTTAAGACCCTGTGGCAGGAGATCGACCATCTAGAGACCTTTGGTTGGGAAACCTCCAAGGATGCAGCTACCTATCAAAGACATTTAGAGAAGTATAGGGTGTTCAAATTCCTTGCTGGCCTTAACCCTAAGTATGACATTGCACGGCAACATCTTCTTTCTAGGGATAATGCCACTCTCTCCCAAGCATATGCCTTTGTGTCAGGAGAGGAGTGCAGGAGGGATGTAATGATTAAAAATCTCAGTTCTGATCAGTCTACTATGGTAAGTGCTGTAAGATCTAAACAGAATGACAATGAAAACAAAAAGGAAGACAAAAGGGACTTGGTCTGTGACTACTGTAAGAAGCCTAAGCATACAAGAGATACTTGTTGGAAGCTTTACCCACATCTTGTGCCGACCAGATTGAAGAATAAGAAAGGAAATGCACACATGGTAGTTACTGGTGATACTCCGGCCCCCCCTACTTCAACTGCTTTGGAGTCCGTTGCAGTTGTTGCAATAAGGGCCGAGCTTGAGAGGTTTGGGTTACTTCTGAATCAGAGGGATACAACTAGTTCCAGTTCAGCCGTAAGCGGACAACAAGGTACAAGTAGCATAGGTGGAGCTCACTCTACCTCGTTTGCCCACACAGGTAGTTCACATGTCACTGCAAACTATGTTTCTGCTTCAGGTAAGGAGAGATCTCCATGCATTATAGACTCTGGAGCCTCAGAGCATATGACCCATTGTTTCTCCTCTTATCAGCTCTGTTCTGGCAGAGATAGGGTCTCCACAGCTGATGGATCCCATGTTCCTATTGCTGGGAAGGGATCTGTCAAGATTAATGATTCTATTTGTTTACCCTCTGTCCTCCATGTTCTTAGATTGACTACTAATTTGTTATCTGTTAGTAGTTTGACTAAGAATATGAACTGCTCAGTAATTTTTTCTCCTGGGCGCTGTATTTTGCAGGATCTGGATTCAGAGGACGATTAGTGGTTGTGAAGTGAATGGAATCTTCCTCCTGGATGCTCCTCCTCTTCACCAAAGCCATCATGTTTGCAGAGACAGTGAGTCAAAATCTGTGGGTCAGATTATGCTTTGGCACAACCGTCTAGGTCATTTATCATTTTCTTCTTTGAGTTGTTTGTTTCCAAAACTGTTTGAGTCTGTGAGTTTGTCAAGTTTGAAGTGTGAGGGTTGTGAACTTGGAAAGCATTGTAGACACTCTTTTAAACCTAGTAATAAAAGATGTTCTTCTCCCTTTGATGTTATTCATTCGGATGTGTGGGACCCTTATCATGTTCCCTCTATGGGCGGCTATCGCTATTTTCTCCTGTTTGTGGATGTTTTCTCTCGATATTCCTGGATTTACCTGATGAAATCATGCGATGAAGTACCATCCTTGGTGAGGCAATTCCACCAGATGGTACTAACACAGTTTGGGATGAGAATAAAGATGTTCAGATCTGACAATGCTAGGGAATATTTTGAGAGACATCTTGCCTCATATCTGTTGGAGTATGGTGTTGTCCATCAGAGCAGTTTCTCCTATAGTCCACAACAGAATGGTGTTGCAGAGAGGAAGAACAGACACATCGTTGAGACGGCAAGAAGCATGATGATCACAGCCACAGTTCCAGTTCGTTTTTGGGGTGATGCAGTTATCACGGCAGTATATTTGATTAACAGGGTGCCCTCTCGTGTACTCGGATTTAGGACCCCATTCAGCCTTCTTTTTCCTCGGGGGAGATGTTTCATATTTCTCTAAGGGTGTTTGGATGTGTCTGCTTTGCGCATATTTTTGGCCCTTACCGTTTGAAGCTTGACCCCAAGGCAAATAAACGTGTTTTCCTTGGATATGCAGAGAATCAAAAAGGGTACCGCTGCTATGATCCAGTCTCTGGGAACCGGTATGTTCCTCAGGGGGTGATGTTTCATATTCCTCTGAGGGTGTTTGGATGTGTCTGCTTTGCGCATATTCTTGGCCCTTACCGTTCGAAGCTTGACCCCAAGGCAAAGAAATGTGTTTTCCTTGGATATGCAGAGAATCAGAAAGGGTACCGCTGCTATGATCCAGTCTCTGGGAACCTGTATGTTACTATGGATGTTACCTTTTTTGAATCTACGTACTTCTTCTCAAAGGATCCTTCTCAGGGGGAGTGTTTTGGGGAAGTAAGTCAGTAGTCTATCCCTCTCCCAGTTCCAGTCCCTGTGTCTACTCCTATGCTTGACCACCACCCGATGTCACCCACCTTGCCACCTCCTTTGCGTTCCATTTCACAGCATTACTCACGACAGAGACTCCATAAGGCGGTTGATTCCACTACAACAAAACTGACACCACTTCTTGCTGATCCCTTGGAGACTCCAGATTCGGCTGATACGGATTCAGGTATTCCTCTTGATCCCACTACTATTTTAGTTCCCATTGATCCTACTGACACTGTTACAGATAACCTTGATCTCCCAATTGCACTTAGAAAAGGGAAGAGAAAATGCACTGCTCATTTTTTCTCACAGTACTTATCCTACAGTGGACTTTCTCCTTCCTATTGTGCTTTACTCTCTTCTCTTGATTCAGTGTCTATACCCAAGGGTGTTAGTGAGGCTCTCTCCAAACCTGAGTGGAAGACAGCTATGCAGGAAGAGATGGAGGCTTTGATTAAGAATCAAACATGGGAGATTGTGGGCCTACCAGAAGGCAAGGAGACAGTTGGATGCAGATGGGTTTACACAGTAAAGTATAAGGCCGATGGAAGTATAGAGAGGTACAAGGCAAGACTTGTTGCAAAAGGGTACACACAGACCTATGGCATTGATTATCTAGAGACATTTGCGCCAGTTGCAAAGATGACCTCTGTTCGGATACTCCTTTTTCTTGCTTCCTCATACTCTTGGCCCTTGTTTCAACTGGATGTAAAGAATGCTTTCCTAAATGGGGATCTGCAAGAAGAGGTGTATATGGATCTTCCAACTGGTTTTTATGATAATGCTGAAAAGGGAAATGTATGCAAGCTGAAGAAGTCACTATATGGCTTGAAACAATCTCCCAGAGCATGGTTTGACAGATTCAGAAAGGCCCTGATTGTTTTTGGCTACACTCAAACTCAATCCGATCACACATTGTTTGTGAAATGCAGGGGATCTTTGGTGTCAATCCTAATTGTTTATGTGGATGACATTGTTGTCACTAGGAATGATCTGAGTGAGATTGATATTCTGAAGAGGAACCTGCATAAGGAATTTGAGATTAACGATCTTGGAGAACTAAGATATTTCTTAGGCATCGAAGTTGCAAGATCGAAACATGGAATTTTTATCTCTCAAAGGAAGTATGTCTTGGACCTTCTCCAAGAGACAGGGAAGCTTGGAACAAAGGTAGCTAGCACCCCCATTGATCAGAACCATAGAATCAGTGCATCAGAAGGTGAACCAGTGAAGGACCTTGGGAGATACCAAAGACTTGTGGGTCAGCTACTATACTTGTGTATGACAAGACCGGACATCTCCTATGTAGTAAGTGTAGTGAGTCAATACATGCATGCTCCACGAGACTAGCATTGGAAGGCAGTTGACAGGATCCTTGCTTATTTGAAGGGACATCCTGGCAGAGACATATTGTTTACTGATCATGGACAACTGAAGCTAGAGACCTATACAGATGCGGATTGGGCAGGATGCCTTGATGACAGAAGATCAACTTCAGGAGTGTGCACCCTAGTTGGGGGTAACCTAGTCTCATGGAAGAGTAAAAAACAAACAGTTGTAGCAAGATCAAGTGCAGAAGCGGAATATAGGGCCATGATACATGGAGTTTTAGAACTTCTCTGGATCCGCTCTCTGTTAGAAGAAATCGGTGTACAGGCAGAAGAACCTATGATGCTATACTGCGATAACCAGGTAGCAATCAATATTGCCCATAATCCAGTCCAGCATGACTGAACTAAGCACATTGAAGTAGATAGACATTTTATCAGAGAAAGGGTAACTTCTGGAGAAGTTTGTCTTCCATACATTTCTTCTGATCTGCAGTTTGTTGATATTCTCACAAAAGGCGTTGCGAAGAATAAGCTGGAACATGTTCTACGCAAGTTGGGAATGTGTGACATCTATTCCCAACTTGAGGGGGAGTGTTGAGTGGGACGATTTATGTTTAGTTTGTTTTCTTTTAAATTAAGAAGTTGTTGGGCCTTGAGCCCATTAGTTTTTTATTTTTAAAAGAATTGTAGGTACTTAGTTTGAGTTGTCGCCTTACTAGGGGCATCTTTGTAATATCTCATATTTAAGTTAATTATAAATAGAATGAGGGGCTGGCGGCTAGGGTTATGCATCACTATCCTAGTCAACCTTCTCCTTTTCTTCCCTTTCCTTTGTCTATTGCTGAAACCCCCAACTTTCTCCTCTTCCTTTCACAAGAAGCTTGGCCGAATCAGCACATAAGGCTTTCTACTGTTTATGCATGGTAAAACCTTTACCCAATGGACCACCCTAATCATGATATTCTTAATAATTTCACCCTTGGTGCAGGCTTCTTCCTTAAAGATTGTTTCATTCTTCTCCTCCCATAGGCATCACAAGATAGTGATTCCATCATACTTCTAAAGTAACTTACCCCTTGGCTGGACTGGAGGAGTCTTGAAATACTCTTTCTACACTATTTGGAGGATCCTATACATAGTGAATATGTCGATGTCGGTGGAAATGTCTGACATCCAAATATAAGAAACATGTTGGAAATATCGTATGGAAATATTGTAAAAATTATAGACATGGTGGAAACATTGTAAAATATGCAAAATATGGAATGGTATTTTATGAAATGACAAAAGAAGCATAAGCACACCTTTTTAAATTATTATCTTGTTCCAAGATATTAAACAAAACTAAGAAACTAGGGTTATAGACAAAAGAATACGTTCTGAAGTTGCCTTGTAAACCTTAAGCTTTAGAACTTCATGATATATAGAATTAGTTAAAGCAAAATTTAAACTCATAGAAAATGCAGATCAACCAAATAATCTACTACAGAAACAAAAACTATTATTTAATTTCATGTTTGAAATGAATATTGAGCTAGCTCAAAGTTGTAATCATGTAAGTTAGGTGGACAATAACTTGTTACTTCACATATCTACAATATTGTCACCAACCTATGTTATAATACTATCTCTTGTACTCCACATAGTACTGGTGGTGTTCAAAAGGAATATGTCAATTCTAGTAAAATTACATGTTGCTACCCATGGAAGTGAAAATGGAAATATGTCGTGGATACTCTCTTGTGCTCCACGTAGGTCTGGTAGTGTTCATTGGGGAAATGTCGATCCAGTAAAATTTCGTGTTGCTACTCATGGAAATGGAAATATGTTGTGGAAATATTAGGGAAATTAGGTGTTGGTTCGGCTGTTTTTAGTTTTATGTTAGTCATATTTGTGTCTTAAGTTCTTAGTTATTGGGCCTAAACTTGTTTAATGTTTTATTTTTTTTATTTGTCTAGGTGTCCCATCACTAATCAGGGGCATTCTAGTCCATTCATGTAACATTATTTTATAATCATCTATATAAGATTGTAGGGCCGACTGAAGTGAGTATGCCACCTTTCTCAAAACTTCTTCTTCTTCTTCTTCTTCTTCTTCTTCTTTCTTCTTCTTCTTCTTCTTCAGCTGGAATCAGAGCACTAATTCGTTTGTCTGGTTACAGCTGCCACCTTTCTCTGCTCTTCTCTATTTCTTTTTTCCTCTCTCTCTCTTATCTTGGTTGCTGTGAAGCAACCATAGGGCTGACCGCATAACACAACAAGGTCTGTATCTAGGGTTTCCCTTGGTTGTAGGGCCCAAGGGGAGTTTGTTCCAGAAACCGATGCCCTACTAGACACCTTGCAGCAGGTAGTAGCCATTCGGTTGCTAAGAGAGATCTGTGTGGAACAGATCTAGGTGGAAGGATCGACTTCGACAGTCCTAGTATAGATCATAAGGGTGATCCCAGTCTACGACAGCAGAAATCAAAGCCCAGTCTAGTCCAGAAGAGTTCAGCACAGTACAGAGGCGGACTGTTCTTGGTTTCAGACCTGTTACAAGGGGTTTTCAGACCTGCAACAGCTTCGGTAAGTCTGAAATAGTGTTCTTTGTACTGAGTTTTCAATTGTGATCACTGTAAGAGGAAGGAGATGTCTTCAATATTGGGAGAAGTGTCTTCTAGGGATAATAGAACTGGTGGGAGGTCTCCTAGTCTGGAAAATCCAAATCTGCACAGCTTGCAGATCACTAGTGTATTGTTGGATGAATATAACTTCAGAGAATGGTCTGTTTCAGCCATGTTCTTCATTACTTCCCGGGAACTTACGGGTTATTTAGATGGGCAGAAGAAGGAACCTGTTGTGGGTAGTGCGGAGTATGTAGTATGGCATAAGGAAAATGCTACTGTGATGTCCTGATTGCTTGCTTCAATGACTCCAAGAGTGGCCAAGACTGTTTAACACTTTCCTACCGCTGCCAAGATTTGGGAGAAAGTCTCTAAAACTTATGGACTAAGAAAGAACAATGCCAAAATTTATAGACTGAACCAAGACATTGCTGCATTGAGACAAGGAAATATGACAGTTGCAACGTATTTTGCAACCCTAGAAGGACTATGGGAAGAACTTGATCGTCATCTTATTCTTGATTGGGAGAATGCAAAAGACAAGGAGAGGCATGACAAACAAATTGAAGAGGGTAGAGCCTTTAAGTTCTTGGCTAGTTTAGACCCAATGTATGAGAGCATAAGGTCTCAAATTCTGGGAAGGGATGAAATGCCAGATTTACACCATGTCTATTATCTAATAAGGAATGAAGAGGTTAGGAGGAAAGAGATGCAAGTTGACACTCAAATACAGCCAGCTGAACAGCTTGTTGAACATTCAGCCCTGATTCCTTCAAATCAAAAGGGGAGCAAGCATTCAGACAAGAGGCATCTTAAGTGCTCTCATTGTGGTGGTGAAAGGCATGTAAAAGAGACTTGTTGCATTCTTTATCCTCATCTGAAACCAGCTGCATTAAAGAAAGACTAGAAGCCCCAGAACAATCAAACAACAATTGGGAACCATGTTACTAGTCATAGTGGTGATAGCTCGAAGAACACATCTACAGTTGCATCTTCTCCCATGGGACAGACTGCTAATTCCTCCACATCCGGGTCCTTGGGTTTCACTGCTGATGAGGTAGAGGTCCTTAGCCGGGCCCTAACCCGTCTAAGGACTAATTCCCTTGCTTCCACCTCTCTTGCCAGATCAGGTATTGTCTCTGCTTATAGCACAACTAGTTTTATAGACTCTACTTCTTGGGTTATTAATTTCGGTGCAACTGACCACATGACACACATGTCCTCTTTATTTTCTTCTTACCAATTGATGTCTGGCCAAGATAAGATGAGAGTTGCTGATGGTTCTCTCTCCACCATCTCTGGGAAGGGGGGTGGGGTTGACCTAAGCAAGAACCTTTCTCTTAAATCTGTTCTACATGTTCCAAATCTTACTTCCAATCTCTTATCTCTTTTGAAGCTTACCAAGAATTTAAACTATAGCGTAACTTTCTTTCCTACTCATTGTGTCTGTTAGGACAGATTGACGAAGAGAACGGTTGGGAGCGGTCATGAGTGTGGAGGTCTCTACTATTTTGATGCTGACATAAGTTCGGCCTTACAATCATCTGCTACCGGTAGTCAGAATAATGAGGAGTCAATAGCTAGGTTTCACTTGTGGCATGCTAGGCTAGGTCATTTACCTTTTTCATCATTGCAAGGGATGTTTCCTGAATTATTCAAGGGTATTTCGAGTAAGAGTTTAGTTTGTGAAGTGTGTCAGTTGTCAAAACAATGTAGAACTCTATCCAATTTCTAGTAATGAAATTCAAGCTCCTTTTGATTTGGTCCATTCTGATGTTTGGGGCCCTTCACCCCTTGTTTCTGTGGATGGCTTTCGTTACTTTATCAGTTTTATTGATCACTACTCACGATGCACATGGATCTACTTGTTAAAAGGATGTGATGAAGTGCCACGGATAACCATGGCATTTTGTAAAATGATTGAAACTCAATTTGACAAGATTAAGAAATTTCGTTCAGACAATGTTGCTAAATATTTTGAAAGATCCTTGAACCTGTTAATGGAAGATGCTAGCATGCTATATCAGTCATCTTGTGCTAGTACCCCTTAACAGAATGGGGTTGCTGAGCGCAAAAATACACTTATTGGAGTCCGCTCGAGCTTTATTATTTCAGCACAAGGTTCCCAAGCACTACTGGTCTCAAGCAGTCCTTACCACGTCATATCTGATAAATCGGATGCCATCCAAGGTGTTGGGTATGAAAACTCATTTCTCTGTCCTTTGCCCTAATCTTCTTGACTTTCCTCTTCCACCTAGAGTCTTTGGTTGTGTATGTTTTATACATGTAAAGGATCCAAAGAAGACCAAGTTGGATCCTAGGGCTACGAAAGGAATCTTTCTTGGGTACCCTCCTACACAGAAAGGTTACAAGTGTTATGATCCCGTCACCAAGAAGAAATACGTCACAAAAGATGTGGTATTTTTTGAGTCTCACTCCTATTTTCATTCTTCCCAGAATCCTCTTCAGGGGGAGACTAGTGGGATGGAAGAGGGTTCTTCTTTCCCCTCCTTTTTTGTGCGTCTTTTTGCCTCGGGCCTTCCATCTTCTCCTCCTGATCCTCCTAGTTGAAGCATCCCGAGTGAACCTAGTGAGGCTACCATTGCACCTATTACCACTCTTGATGTTGCAGATGTAACTGAGGACACCAGTAAGCAACAAAAAGATATAAGAATCACCTACAACAGAAGGAAAAAAAGACCCTCTAACTCATGGCAGCAATCAATCGGACTCAGATCAATCTGCCTCAGCAGCTCTAGGTAATCCTATCACCCATACTTCTTATTTGGATCTCCCTATTGCTCTTTGTAAGTCTACCCGTTCTTGTACTATCCGACACCCCATTGCTGAATTTGTTTCTTACTCACGTTTATCTCCTCGTTATTATTCCTTTGTGTCTTCTCCGTGCATGTTCCTACTAGGTACTTAGAGGCAGTGTCTAATCTAAGATGGAAAGAGGCTATGAATGAAGAAATGAAAGCCTTAATGAAAGCAAGGACTTGGGAATTAGTGGATCTACCAGAAGGGAAGAGCACTATGGGATGCAAGTGGGTGTTCACTGTAATGCATGGGAGGACGGGTCCATTGAAAGATACAAGGCCAGACTTGTGGCAAAGGGGTTTACTCAAAAGGAAGGGATTGACTACAAAGAGACCTTTGCTCTAGTCGCGAAGCTCAGCACAACCCGGGTCTTATTGTCATTAGCTCTAAATTTCTCATGGGAGCTACATTAGTTGGATGTGAAGAACGCTTTTCTAAATGGTGACCTATGTGAAGAGGTATTCATGGATCCTCCACCAGGTTTTGGCTTTGATGGGAAAGTATGTAAACTGAGGAAAGCATTATATGGCCTTAAGCAATCTCCCTGGGCTTGGTTTGAGAGACTTTGTGGGGCCATGAAGAGAGTGGGATACACTCAGAGTGGTGCAGATCATACTTTGTTCATAAGGAAACAAAATAGCCAACTTATGATACTCATCACCTATGTGGATGGTATGGTGATTACAGGGGATGATCTGGAAGAGATAAAAAGATTAAAGGAGTTCTTGGCTTCTGAGTTTGAGATCAAAGACTTGGGCCATCTGAGATACTTCCTTGGAATTGAAGTTGCTAGGTCACAAGAGGGCATCTATATATGTCAGCGGAAGTATGTCCTTGACCTTCTAGGGGAGACATGTATGATGGAGTGTAGACCAGCAGATACTCCAATAGAACAAAACCATGGTCTACAGGAATCAGTTGGAGATGACTACCTTGATAAAGAAAGATACCAAAAACTGGTAGGGAATTTGATATATCTGTCTCTCACTCGACCAGATATTGCTTATGCTGTACATGTTGTCAGCCAGTTCATGCACTCTCCAAAGATTCCTCGTATGAGAGCAGTGGAAAGAATTCTTAGGTACTTGAAGACTTGCCCAGGGAAAGGAATTCTGTTCAAAAAACACAATAAAATTGAAATTGAAGCGTATGCTGATCCAGATTGGGCTGGCTATGTTGGCGACAGGAAGTCTACTTCTAGGTATTGCACGTTTGTTGGAGGAAATCTGGTTACATGGCGAAGTAAAAAGCAGAATGTGGTTGCTAGATCAAGTGCAGAGGCTGAATATTGAGCTATGGCTCATGGTGTTGCTGAATTACTGTGGCTTAGGACCCTTCTTGTTGAGCTCGGGGTAAAGGTCGAGTGTCCACTCAGGCTGTACTATGACAACATGGCTGCCACCATCATTGCAAATAACCCCGTGCAACATGATAGGACGAAGCACATTGAGATTGACCGGCACTTCGTTAGAGAAAGAATCGTTTCAGGAGAACTCTGCATTCCTTATACTCCTTCCGAGATGCAGATTGTGGATATGTTAACTAAAGGACTAGCTTCAACGAAGTTCTTAGACTTACTTGGCATGCTAAACATGACTGACATCCATGCTTAGCTTGAGGGGGAGTGTTGGTTCGGCTGTTTTTAGTGTTTATGTTAGTCATATTTGGTCTTAAGTTCTTAGTTATTGGGCCTAAACTTGTTTAATGTTTTATTTTTTCTCTTGCATATGCTGCCATGTGTAGCACTTGAGCTCAACCACTTGTTTACACCTTTTTCTTTAATTCATTTTAATTTTGTAATATATAAATTCTAAATTCCGAGGTCTCAGTTGATGGAGACCAACGTGCATGTAAGAAGCTACCTTTTGGTGTTCGTGTCCATAGGAGTATGTACAGTCCACAACCTAGAAATACTTGTATTAGGTGATTACAAAATATTGTTTTGGAAATTGTTTTCTTTGAAACCATTGAACAATTCTTGCTGCCTTTTTTTTCCTTTTCTAAAATTGATATTTCTCTTGTCACCAGTGGTAATTGTTTGTGCATATGCATGCCAAAACAGGTTCGTGGCTCTTCTTTTCAAATTGGAGGTTTTGGATCACAAGGCCCAGGAAAGAGCAGGGATCATAATGCCTACTCTTGGTTCGCCTGTCCCAGTTCTTTTACAGTTGGATTATGTAGTTGAGGTGAATTAGGTTTCATTTCTTTTGAAGATAAATGAAGAATTTTTTTTTTTGAGGAAAGAAGAAAGAGAGGAGAGCAAACGGTGATAAGAAATCACCACAATCACTACAAACAACAACAGATCAACACCAAACAAGCAAAAGCTCAAAACATTCCACGCCCAGCTCAAACACCCAATTAGATCACAAGCCGACCCCTGACTTGACCCCTGTTAGTGGTGTTAGTGAAGGGGTATTTTGGTCTTTGCACTTGTTGAAAATGTTGATGTGTACTGTTATGTTAGTTTGAGTGCCTCTTACTTAAATAAGGGTACTTAAGTCTTTTCCAATAAGTTAATAATATAATAATAGGTCTGGCCGAATCTAGGGAAAGGGCTGAAAAGGAGACTTGGAAAAGGGCTGAAAAGGAGTGTCGCCTTCTTCCCGTGGAGGTTCCTATGCCTCCGATTGTGTCGTTGGTGATTGGTTGCTATGGTTTCTAAGCCCTAATTAGGGCTGGTACGTGTGGTGCAGTGGTGTCTTAGTCCTTCGTGTGGTTGGCCTTCAGGCGATGAGGTAAAGTTTCTTTTTATGCATATTTTCTGTTATGGAATACATGAGAGGTGTAGTACAGTTCGTATGATGGGTTTTCAGATTGCAGTATGCTAGGGTTTATGCTAGGGTTTATTCTGGTTTGTGTGTGATTCAAAGGGCAATAGTGTCTACTTAATGGTGAAACTTCCGGTAGCTGTGGATTAGGGTTTGTGGTGTTACAAGTGTGGTTTTCAGCATTTAATATTGCTGAAATTAGTGTGCAAACTTCGGTGAGTAGGGTTTGTGGTGTTGCAGTTTTCCGCATTTAATATTGCTGAAATCAGGGTGCAGATTTCGGTGAGTAGGGTTTGTGGTGTTGCAGTTCTTAGCAATTATTACTGTTGAAATCAGTGTGCAGATTTCGGTGAAGTGATTGTGTGTAGTGTGCAGTGTGTAGTGCTCAGAATTCAGTGATAAGGGAGTTCGGCAATGTCAGATAACAGTGATAGTAAACCTAGTGTCATGATATCTACTGACTACCTGAATGTCCAAATGACCTCCATTAAACTGAATGGAGAGATCTATATCCCTTGGGCCAAGTCTGTAGAGGTTTTTCTGAAGGCGAAGAAGAAAGTGAAGCACATAAGAGAGGAGAAACCCCCCACTAATTCTCAGGAGTATGAAGACTGGGAACAGGAAGATGCACAGATCATCACATGGTTGTGGAACAGTATGGAACCCAGAATCAATGTGAACTTCATGTTTCTTGACACAGCCAAAGAGGTGTGGGATCATGCTAAGAAACTGTATTCAGGTCAAGATAATACCACTAGGGTATATCAACTGTATCAGTAATACTTCAATCTACAATAGGGAAATCAGAGCCTTGAGGAGTACTATGCATGTGTGAGAAATATCCGTAATGAGTTAAACGTCTATCATCCTCTCACTTATGATGTTAAAGTTCAACAGCAACAGCGAGAGCAGCTTGGTGTGTCACGGTTTCTGGTGGAGCTGAAGTCTGAGTATGAACCAGTACGAGACCATATACTAGGGGGATCTGCTCTTCCATCTTTAGAGGAGGTGTTTGCTCGTCTTCGGAGGGCTTCCATTGGATCTATGGATTCTAATGTCTCAGATAAATCAACATTTGCAGTATCGAGAGGTCGAGGTGGCAGAAGTGGGGCTCGAGGAGCCCAACCTGGTAGGAGTGGTAGTGGTGGACCTACACATATCCGTGGTGGTGGTCGTACTGGAGGTAGAGATTCAGGGGGAGCTCGTGGAAGAGGATGTGGCTCGGGTCCACGGAAGTATACTCATTGTGGTTTGGATGGACATACTATTAACTACTGCTATGACTTACATGGTCCTCCCTCGACGTGGGCCAACCATGCCATGACTAGTGACACCAGTTTCAGCTCTAGACTGGAGAACCGGGCAGCTGATCTGATGCCTTCTACTCCCTTAGATGGTCTAGGCAAGGAGATGGTGAGTGTTCCTCGGGATGAGTATGAAATGTTTGTTCAATCCAAGTCGCAGCAGAACACAACTACCTTTGCACACTCAGGTATGGCTTGTTTGGCATCCACACCCAACCCTTGGATTATTGACTCTGGAGCCTCCGATCACATGACGGGAACTTCAGGTGTGTTTTCATCTCTCACCCATTGCTCAACATCACAATCTGTTACCCTTGCTAATGGCTCCACATCATCTATCTGTGGTGTTGGTAATGTTGACCTAGACCTTGTATCCCTATCCTCTGTTTTATTTGTACCTAAGCTTCCATTTAATCTCATGTTTGTTAGTAAGTTGACCAAGTCTCTTAAGTGCTCCATCACATTTTACCCCTCTATGTGTGTTTTTTAGGATTTCAAGACGGGGATGAAGATTGGTGGAGGGCATGAAGCCGGTGGACTGTATTATCTTGATGGTGGTGGAAGAACGTCAACGACCCTTCAGTCATCCATTTCTCCTCTCCAGTGGCATTGTAGATTTGGTCATCCTTTGCTGAAAGTGTTGCAGTCCTTAGTCCCTTCATTGAGTCAACTTTCTGTTTTAGATCATGAGTCATGTCAATTTGGGAAACACCATCGTGTTCCCTTTCGTTCTAGGGTCGATAACCGTGTGTCGAGTCTTTTTTCTTTAATTCATTCAGATGTTTGGGGCCCTTATAAAGTGATGTCATATAATGGATACAAATATTTTGTTATTTTTGTTGATGATTGTTCAAGAATGATGTGGCTCTATTTAATGAAAGAAAGAAGTAAATTATTTGCCATCTTCCAGAAATTTTATGCTGAGATTCGTAATCAATTTGGCGTTCACATCAAAATTTTCCGTTCTGATAATGGTCGTGAATACTTGTCTTCATCTTTTCAAGAATACTTGGACCAACATGGCATTATACACCAAACTTCCTGTGCCTACACTCTGCAACAAAATGGGGTTGCTGAGAGAAAGAACCGACATCTTGTAGAAACAGCATGCTCCCTCATGCACCACATGAATGTTCCCAAAACCTTTTGGAGCGATGCAATGCTCACCTCTTGTTTCTTAATTAATCGGATGCCCACGTCTATTCTTGATGGTCGTTCTCCTTTTAGTGTTTTATTCCCCAACATGTCTCCGCTTCCGCTTCCTCCTCGGGTATTTGGGTGTGTCTGCTTCGTTCATAATCTGGGTCCCGAGACTGACAAGTTAGATGCACGTTCCTTGAAGTGTATCTTCCTTGGCTATTCCCGAACTCAGAAAGGGTACAAGTGTTATCATCCCAGTTCTCGTCGTTCCTTGGTATGTGCTGATGTTACATTCTTCGAGTCTACCCCGTTCTTCGTGGGGTCCGATGACGCTGCTTCCTCCTCATCACCACCACCTCTTCCTCTTCCTGTGGCTGATCCACCTCCTCTGGTTCCAGTCATGCCTACGTCCTTGCCTCCGGTGCCACCGTCTGTTGACCGTCCACCCATTCGTCACGTGTATACACATCGCTCGCGTGTACCGGCTATAGCTCCTCCGACTTCATCATCGTCGACAGATCCAGCTCTAGCTCCAACACCAGCTTCCGACCTAGATCTTCCTATTGCCTTCCGGAAAGGTAAACGTACCTGCACCCTTCACCCTATTTCCAATTTTGTTTCACTTACTCACCTCTCTGCCTCCCATCGCCAGTTCATCTCTTTGTTATCCTCCGTCGTTGTTCCTAAGGATGTCCAGGAAGCCCTTACCTCTCCAGAGTGGTGCCGTGCTATGGAAGAAGAGCTCTCTGCTCTGCATCATAATCACACTTGGGACCTCACTGCTCTTCCTCCTGGGAAGCAGGCTGTTGGTTGTAAGTGGGTGTATAGTGTTAAGTATTTGCCAGATGGTCGTGTTGAGCGCCTAAAGGTGCGGCTGGTTGCCAAAGGGTACTCCCAAACCTATGGCATTGACTACACAGAGACATTCTCCCCGGTTGCTAAGATAGGGTCAGTTCGTGTCGTCATCTCCCTTGCAACTATGTATGATTGGCCTCTACATCAGCTAGATATCAAAAATGCCTTTTTGCGTGGTGATTTGCTCGATGAGGTCTACGTGGAGCAACCACCAGGGTTTGTTGCTTAGGGGGAGGATGGTAAGGTATGCAGACTTAAGAAGGCTATATATGGACTTAAACAGTCCCCTCGAGCATGGTTTGGTAGGTTCAATGAGGTGGTCAAGAAGTTTGGTATGAAACAATGCCAAGTTGATCATTCTGTCTTTAGTCTTGACTCTTCGACAGGCAAAATAATATTGGTGGTGTATGTGGATGATATCGTTGTGATTGTGAATGATAAAATGGGCATTGACAGATTGAAGACATTCTTACAGGAACACTTTCAGACAAAGGACCTTGGCAAGTTGAAATACTTTTTGGGCATAGAGGTAGCAAGATCTAAGCATAGCATTAATTTGTGTCAGAGGAAATATGTGCTTGATTTACTGGAAGAAACAGGGTTGCTGGGTACTAAACCAACTGAGAGACCTATGGAAACAAATACGAGGTTGAGCAGTGATATAGGTGAAGTATTTGAAGACCCTGGCAGATACCGACGACTTGTAGGCAAACTAAACTATCTAACCATTACTAGGTCAGATATTTCATTTGCGGTTAGTGTGGTGAGTCAGTTCATGCATAAACCTTTGGTCCCACATTGGAATGCAGTGCTAAGGATCGTGAGGTATCTGAAAGGAGCTCCTGGTCGTGGTTTGTTGTACAGGAGTGGTGGAAAACTGGTAGTAGAAGGGTACACTGATGCTGATTGGGCAGGTTCTATGTCTGATAGACGATCTACCACAGGCTATTGCACTTTTCTGGGGGGTAACCTGGTAACGTGGAAAAGTAAGAAGCAGTGCAGAAGCAGAATATAGGGCCATGGCGCATACTGCTTGTGAATTAGTGTGGCTAAGGAACCTTCTACAGGAGATAGGATATGACATCAGTACTCTAATGAAGCTCTATTGTGACAATCAGGCAGCGGTTCATATTTCTTCCAATCCGGTGTTTCATGAAAGAACCAAGCACATCGAAGTTGACTGTCATTTTGTGAGAGAGAAGGTGCTGAATGGAGTGATAGAAATTGCATATGTTAGTACGGGAAACCAGTGGGCAGACTTGTTTTCAAAAGGTTTGAGTTTGGGGAGAGTGGACTACATATGTAACAAGCTGGGATTATATGATATATACTCCCCAACTTGAGGGGGAGTGTTAGTGGTGTTAGTGAAGGGGTATATATCATATAATAACAGGTGTTAGTTCACTCTTACTTAAATAAGGGCACTTAAGTCTTTTCCAGTAAGTTAATAATATAATAACAGGTCTGGCCGAATCTAGGGAAAACCTTTTTTCCTCTCCTACTTCTACTTCTTGCTGTTCACTTTACTTTACAGTCAACGAACAAGACAGAATTCTAGGGCAGGTCGAACTTCAACAACCCCCACCTCACCTTTCTAGAAACCAAATCTGCCAGACCTCTCTATCTGAGCGTCGACTACAAAAGAAACAACTCACTCACCCCAAGCCTCCTATGGGTGAATTAGAATCTCCATTCCTTTTTTGACAACGTGACAAAGTGTCACAGCGTTTGGTGGTCCGATCTTTGGTGAGTTAGATTTTATTGCATGAACCGAGTCTCCAATTTAATTGTAAACACTGTTTTTTCATTTTTTTTCCTTTATTTATCCATTATCGGTGCATAGTTTAACTACCTCACTTTTGATTGATTAAGCAAATTACTTAAAGATGAGAAACGCCAAAAGCTGAAGCATCTAAGCAAAGATTATGAGGAAAGTGCACAAGCCAAAGAAGAGAAATGAAAGAAGAGACAAAATCAGGAGGACTTGTGATACTAAAGATACAAAAAATGAAAAAAAAAACTAGTATTATCTCCCCTTTGCAAAGCTAAATACACAAAATCCCACCTTATCCATCACCCTCCAAACCAAGCTGAAGTACCACTTGCCATACCGGCAATGGCTCCAAATATATATAAAAAAACACTTCAGCCTGACATTATGATCACTGTCATTCATGTTTCTCCCATGAGAAACGGCCTGGTCCTGTCCCAACTTTCTCCTGTTATCCTCTAATTGCCTATATGAATTCTTCTGGCTGACCATTCCCTGTCATCCAAAAGGATCCTATCTTTTTACTTAATGGGTTTCTTAATTTTCTCTTTTTTAGAGATGTTACGTTGCAAATGCTTCTGATTAATAAAATAGTTACACTTTTTTTTTGGCTTTTTTTTCTTTCTTTCTGCCATTTTTTTGGGAGGATGAGTGAACTTACCCTATCCATGCACTCCTGTTTGCCTCTACGTGAGAGCATTAATCCTATCTTTTGGTAATGAAGAAAATTTTCATTAAAGAGGAGAGACATGGGTTGAGGGAGAGGTCAGGATGAGAATCTTGGTAGGGAGGGATAATCTTGGAGTTGATTGTGGAGTTTTTGAAGTTGTTATTTTTTCTTTGTTCTGTTGTGTAAGGGGTGTTGATTGTGGTCATTAATTTGAGTTTTGTATCATTGATCGGGGATCTTGTAGGTTGTGATGAGTTGTTTTTGATGTCGGGGGCTTTATTTTCTTCTCTTGGGTGATTTTTTATCACCTTCCTCATGTACTTTTTTTAATAACTTTTTATTTTAGTATAGAAATTAAATGACAAGTATTAATGCTTCCAAATCAATGCCATTGTTTGGCATCCTTTACACCTTGAAGCAGTTAATTCAATTTTTGAGTATAAGCTGTTCAGCTGGGTTTAGTATTTGGGTCCATTTTTTTATTGCTCAATTACATGTCTAGGGTCCTATTCATGTCACATCTTATAATGGCTTTGTGTATTTTTGCAACTTTAATTGATAATTCTTCAATGATTACATTGGCTTTACTTCATCAAAGAATGTTTGTTTTTGATAGTCAATTGTGACTTTAAAGTATTACAGAATGATGAAGTTTCTGTTACCCATAAAAAAGAAATAAAAAGAATGATGAAATTATAATTGTAAAACATTATGAGCCCAGCTAGCCACTGCTACACTCATATACCCTTTTAAGACTTCAGCCTACACCATTTACATTGGTAGGCCCACAATACATGCTTTGCCCTGGTTGGTACCCTGTTAGCTAAAGAATCTGCCACATTGTTCCTTTCTCTTGGGATCCAGCATATCTGTGCTCTTAACATAGCTAGCATTCTTCTCTTAGTATACTTCTTTACCTCCATATCCTGGGTTACCCTCAATTTAACAGTTAAATGTTTGTCCTGAAATCCCCTTCCACCAAAATATCCTTTAATTTTTGTGATGCTCCAATTTCAAGCCATAGGGTGCAGAAATTTCTGCTCGAAGAACTATTCCTTGTACTGTCGGGCCTGAATAGAGTGACAAAATTGCTTTACTTGCACTTGCATCTCTTATAACCCCACCATTCCGTTCCAGTTGCTCTCGTATAACTTCTGTCAAGATTCAACTTGACTTGTGGAGAATAAACTTAACATTCACAACTTGACTTGTGGAGAATAAGCTTAACATTCACTTTTTTATGTGAGAGTTAACAATTTAAGCCCCTAATATGGGAGAGTTAACAATTTAAGCCCCTAATCAAGAATGCAATATCGGGGGCTTCCCCGTATGCCCCTATAGGGGGTGTTTCGGGGTCTGACCTGGTTCAACGTGTCGATGAGCCTTAAACCGACCTCTCTGAACCAGTTTTAAAGAAAAACTATAAAAAAAAGACAAGCAAACATATAGGCTGATACATCCCTACCAGTGTATTGGCCTTTATACGTTTTACATATTATATTTATGTATTTTAATTTTAGATAATAAATTTTTTAAAATTTCAATTTATATTTTTTATTCATATTATGTTTAATATTTTTTTTTTTGTATTTTTGAATTTTTTGGCATTTGTTTTGAAATTTCTGACATCATTTTATCCTTTATACGTTTTACATATTATATTTATGTATTTTAATTTTAGATAATAAATTTTTTAAAATTTCAATTTATATTTTTTATTCATATTATGTTTAATATTTTTTTTTGTATTTTTGAATTTTTTGGCATTTGTTTTGAAATTTCTGACATCATTTTATAGTTTTTATTTTTATTTTTATATTTTTATGCCTTGCTTAAAAAAAGGAGTGTGCCTTTACTTTTAAAACACTGCCTGTTCCTACACTGACTGTGTGACCACCAGTTGAGAGGGTGTACACTCTTTGCAGAACATGACAATCTTTGGCAATAGGTTTAATTAATTAATTATATATTATAGTATATTATTTATTTATTTTCCTTGCAACTCCTGGGTGTCAACTCTTTTGCAATGCTGATTGCTTGTATTCATTATTCGGCACTTGTGCTCTGTAGTGAACCATAGAGGAGTGGCCTGGGTATGGTGTAGATGAGAGATGACCATTGAGGTGAGAATTCTACATATTTTTGTAATTAAATATATGCACATTGTGTGTGTGGGGGTGGGGAGAGTGAAGGAATGCAAATCTCCCAAGGTGTAAACCACTCATAGAAGGAAGTAACAAAGCTTGTGAATGCTAAGCCTATTCACTGGCTTCAGCAGGTTGGCCAGTTTAGAGCAGACCTGCTCACAGGCCCGGAGCCTGAGCCTGACCTATATAAAGCCTGAAGCCCGGTTTGGACAGATATTTTGTAGTATATTAGTTATATATTATTAATAATAATAATACATTCCCTTCTTCATTTAAACTTCTATGTCATAATTAAAAGGTTGTCTCTACCCTAGCATAGATGTAATTAAGAGAACGCCTATGACCCATCTCACCCAATGATTCTGATGCATAGGTCATGGATGGGTTCAAGAGCTACAGAACTGACCAAGACTGGGAGATGGTGAAGGTGGAACCCAAGACTCTGTTGTTCGAGATCTACAGAACTCAAGGTAAGCTCACCTTGAAGGTAAGGGAGATGAATGTGTTGATGGTGCTGTTAGTGGGAAAAGAAGTAATAGAATGGTTTCAGGGGTTTGTGGTAGAAGCCTTATCTCAGAGGAGAGAAGATACCTATAAGAATACAAAGATCAAGGTAAATAGAGGGTTTAAGGCTGAAAGGAAATCAAATGCTAGAGGAAGATTCATAACACTTTATGAATTTTTCAGTAAAGGGAAAACAGATTATATGCTTACCTGAAGGAAGGGAAAGTGAAGGATGGAAGGAGATTTTAACAGTTCTCAGAGAGTTCTTGGAGCAGAGTGAGCAGCAAGAAGCCCAGGCTTATAACAAGGAAAGGGAGACCGCTTCAACAGTGACAAACATGTAGAACCAGGGCAGGTCTGCCAGGTCATGGAGGAGCAGAAGGATCCAAAAGATCTCTCAATTGTAATAGGAAGGGTACTCAGGGAAGTAGGGTGATTGCTGGCTGAGGTATGGAGGAGTGAAAAAAGAAACTGGTGATTCAAACTAGCAGCAGCCAGTGGATTGGAAGTTCATAGCAGTAATGATGGAGTTAAAAATAAAAAAAAAACCTCCATTATTATTACCCCATTTGAAAAATGTGAGGCTCTAGTCAATTTACTAGATAATGAGAAAGAGATAGATGCAACAAACATCAATTCCTCTTCGGGTTATGTGACAGTGTCAAGATGGTGCCCTCTGTCTAATGCCAGAGAAGCTGGTATTGAAGATAATATCATCGTTAGAATAATTGGGTTGCCCTTTCATCTGTGGAAAGAAGAAGTTTTTGAATCCTTGGCATCCATTTGCAGTGCTCAGTTGGTCGGTGTTTGTGCATGTGATCTTGATTCAGCAGCCTAAGCTCAATGGTGTGAAACCAGAAGAAATACCCAGAAAGGTGGAGTTTGTGACAGATGGTTCATCTTCCTACTCTGTGTGGATGACAACCTCCATGGAAGCCTTTTTGGGGAAGGAAGGTAGGAGGGAAGAAGATGAACAGGTGGAGAGGGAGCGTTTATACGGCAATTCCTGGTTTGTTGGGGCATTAGGGAACAAAAGTTTCACCAAATTGGAACAGCAAAGGTAGAGTGTGGAGAATGCCAAACGGCGAAAAGCAATGACAGATGGCTTTTCATATGCCCAAGTGTTAATTAATAGTTTTAAAGAAAGCACACGTCCAGATAGAAGAGAATTTAAATTCAACCAGAAGAGAGAGTCAAACCGGGTGGGCCTAATGGATCAGGCCCATCTGCGTGGCTCTTTAAGTTGTCACGTGAAGGAGGCTGGGATTAAAGAGGGAGTTGGGCCGGGTCTGTCAAAAGAGATACGTGGAGAACATATGTTGGAAGGTGGGCTGACATTAAGGCCCATAAAAGAGAGGACACATGATTCTTTAAAGACTCACATTAGTTAAGTTGGGGGGATGATGGGGGACGGTATTTTGGGTCCGTCATCGTCCTTAGCCGAAGTTTGACAGATGGGAAAAGAAAAGGTTTCCACACAGTCGGATATGCGGTGAATTCCAAGAGAAGACAAACATGGTGGATCGCCGGAAAAATGCAATCTAAGATTTGTCTTTTGCTCATGAAGATTAGCAGGGGTTGGGTCATATAGAAGGAGGTTGGGGAAGGTTAGTGCGTCTAATCAAGTTGAAGGCAAAAAAAGTAGCTGGACTTAAAAATCATGTCTTAAAACCCCACAACAGTTTAGGAAAGAGGAAGAAAGAGGTTTGGGAGTGGCTGACCACAAGGTTTGTTTGCACTGAAGAGCTGAGCTCATCAAATTGTCTGAGAAGTTTGAAGGTTGAAACAAGCCCAGATACGATACCGGATGAATCTCAAGTGGTTTTGTTGGAACCAGATGATGGTGCCACGAAAGGTAGGGTTGCGGTAGAGGAGAGTTCTAGGGTCTTGACGACAACTAGTTCTGCTGAATCAGATGGGGTTGAAGGGGATGGAGTAAGTGCTCTAGGCGATGCATCGAAGAGTAAGGTAAGTTCACGAGGGACTGGCAGTAGGGTCTTGGATCTGGCTTTCGGGGGAGAAACGAGTACAGTGGAAATGGATCTGGTTTGTGAGGTGGAAGTTTTGAGAATCGGTTTTAGTAGGAAAATTGGGGTGGATTTAGGTATGAGAAAGGTTGAAGGAGTCTCAAAAAGTCATTGTTAATGACACACTTAAAACAGGGGAGCTGAGAAAACCAAAAGGTGTCGGAAACAGGCAGCTGGTTCATGTTACCAAAGTCTTTCATAGACATAAGGAAGAGCTAGTTGGGGACGACCCTTGCTTACAGAAGAGAAGGAAGGTGAAGAGAACATCACTGAGAAGGAGGTCATAGAAAAAGTGGCAGTGGAGGGAAGGGGGGAAGATCAGAAGCATTGGGAAATATGGCAGTCACAGAATCTCAGTTTGAGGAACAAGAGGAAAGGAGAGAGGGGGGGAGTGGAGTTGAAGAGTCTTCTAAGGAAGGTAACTCGGAGAAGGGGACGGTGGGTATTAATCGACTAGTGGATAGACATGTGGAAACTGGGAAGCCTTCGGGTTATTCTTTTTTTTTGGACGGGAGGGGGGGGGGGGGGAGCGGTGGTGAGAAGAGCAATTGAAAAAAAAAAAAAAAGGAAGAGTCTAACAAATTGAGAGTTCTTGGGGAAGGAGGGAAGGCTTGGGAGAAAGGTGAAGGAGGAGAGGAAGGAATTGTAGACGAAGAATGATGGGGGGCGGGGTGAAGTGGCCACTGTTGAGGGGAGAAGTTTAATAGTTTTAGAAGAAGTCTCGAGCTTGGTGTGTGGGTTCATTTATTTTGCTTAAAGGTTATGTATTCAAGACCGTCTTTATCGTGGTTGGAAAAGAAGAAAGTCCTCTTTTGTAGTGCAAGTTTTGATATAAAATAGTATATAATACATTTTTTGCTATTGATATTATTATTACATAATATATTATATAATATTTATTATATTCTTTATTGTGTATATACTATTGTTAAGTTGGACTTGGGCTTGGGCGGGGCTTATTTGGGAAAGCCCGAACCCGAGCCCGTGGGCTTAACACGAACAGGTCTAGTTCAGAGGTATGTTGCCTGAGTTTTGTAGAGAACACTAATGTGGTCTCCACTACTGTACTCGTATGACTATAGCAGCAGTTAGTTGTTTGTTGGTAGTTGATAGCTATTTTAGTCAAGTCTTTGAGTCAGTCTTTAATTATTAGTTTTTTTTTTTGCCATGTATGCAGCAAGGGTATTTCAGCCCTTTTATCTTCATTTGGAAATTAGTATAAATAGTAAGAGAGGGGCGGCAGATCTATTATTTCCTCTCTTTTCTAATCTCCCCTTCGAATTCTTCTTCTCCTCCTCTCTTCTCTTCTCTTATCCTCTTCTTCTTTCTCAGTTTTTCTTTTGTTAATTGAACACTAAAACTAGACCTGATAGTAGTCTTATTCGACTACAACTTTTTTCTTTTAAGTGGACCTTCCAAGAGGGTTCTTGGTTGGATTCCTTCCTCAAGAAGAGCTTGGATCTGCTACCTACCAGATGTTCCCACATCTCTACCCATGAGACATGACAACTGCACATTGGGAATATCTCCCTTGTCATTCATGGGGAGATGTTCCCAATACATGGTGGTGGTGCTTTGTGGGTATGGATGTGGGTAGCAGATCCTGAGTCCCTCAAGAAACATGGTGTAGCTCAATTGACAACTGTGTTGCAATGGGAGCCTTTGGCATAGGAGTTGTTTTCTGCTAGTTCTAGGTTGATATAATTTTGGTCCATTCTGGTCCAGTCGGATGAAGAGTCTCTACCAGAATGGCATGAGTTGTTACATTAGAGATGGAAGGTCTTTGGTGAGCAAGGGTGAACCCTCCATTCTATTGAACCTCAGGATCTGAAAATTCATCGTCTGTCTTGCACAAATAAGCATTCATAGGCGCTAGTATGGCAGAGATTTGTTTCTTTGTACCATTTTGTCATTGGTTTTACTTTTGTCTTTTGTGGGAATGGGGCCTGGGGTTGTATTGCCTGGGCTATCTTCTGTTATAGGATGCCTTTTCCTATAATCTTCTTCCTTTGATCTTTGTGAAAATTCTGTAATAAAAAAAAAATCCAGTCCTTACCATTTTGGTTTGTCATGAGATGAGGGTTTTCCCTTAGAGGACATGTGGAGTGTTTTGCTTGAGAGATTGATTTTTCATGTTTTAACTGTTTGCAGTTGCCTTTTTGATGCAGGCATTGCAGTCTCATTCTGTAAAGTATGCAGTACTGCAATCTGTATATAACTACTGGAAGACAAAGGTGTGTTTTAGACTGTCCAAGTTGGTTTCCTATTTGTATTTTTTCGAGTATGTTTGTGCATGCCAAGCAGTTAACAGTTTAGTGGTTTTTCTTCTTCTTCATTTTTGAAGTTAAGAGCATATTTTATTTTGTTGTTAACAAATGGAATGGCTTCAGTTTATTTATGAATTATGCTTTATGTTTTATGTTTTATGTTGTAGACTAAATTCTTATGTATGGTTTCTTGTTCTTTTTATCAGCGAGAACGGTGGCAAAAGCCTATTCTACGCCGCTTGCAGGTGAGTTTGGTTACTTTATTAATTCATAGTGGTCTTAATGGGTCCATTACCATCCAAGTTATCTGAATTAAAATTACCCTTCTTGTTCATCTTGGACCTGAATCACCTGATTGGTAAGTGGGTTAAATTAACCTCCTCATGCTAAATACTTGCAATTACCTATAAGGGTGATTCAGTGGGTTAAGACTTTGCAAATTTTTGAAAACTATTCAGAAGGAGATATCATCAGGAAGTGGAAAGAAGTGGCTTGGTGAGTTCCAAGGAAGAATGTATCTTACCCAGTTTGGTCCCCTCCAGCTTCAGGGTTCACTAAAGTGAACTTTGATGGTAGTAGTGAAGGAAATCCAGGTCTGTTGGGTATAGGGGGAGCTTTCAGGGATGATGAAGGTCGAATTATCACATTGTATTCTGGTTCTATTGGATGGGGGGACTCTCTTAGAGCTGAAATGTTGGCTGTCTTGGAAGGGTTAAAAAGCTCAAGAGTTAAATATTAGAAATCTGATAGTGGAAGGTGATTCTAAGTTGGCTATCAACTGGCTAATGAAGGATGATTCGAGTCTGTGAAAGTTTCTGAATGAAAAGAAGAAAGTTAGACATCTCATACAAAATATGGAAGTCAAGTTTCAAGGGACTAAGAGATGCACTAATTCCTTGGCAGATTCATTGGCCAAACAAGGGGTGGGAAGAGCTAATTTTTTCTGGGCAACATTGTAATCTGAATTGCTTTCTTGGGATGGTTACCTCTTTTTGTATCTTTCTTTTTTTTTTTGATAAATAACATCAATTCCATTAAAATAATGAATAGATACAAGAAGATCCCCTTAGAGGCGCGAGGAGCAGCCTCTCCAAACAGAAAATACACAAACTACAATAGAGAAAACATGAATGTTGAATTTCCCTTGTTTTGCCAAGACATCAGCAAAAGCATTAGCTAATCTCCCAACCCATTGTACTGTCATAGACATATTTCTTGTCAGCCATTTGAATTTCTTTAACTCATTTTTATAGCCCCAAGTGACATCCTCCGGATTATTTAACCAGTCCACCACTGTCTTAGAGTCTCCTTCAATCAGAAGCTGCTCCATGTCCACTTCTTTTGCAAGAAGTATTCCTTGTATTGCAGTCGGATAGAGTTCCCAACTCCTAAAGGGCCAAAGTAGATTAAGACCACCTCTCCAGCCTCATTCCTCAGTACACCTCCCATCCCAGAGGGACTCGGGTTACCCTGGCTACTCCCATCAAAATTCAGCTTTAAAGAACCAAGAGGAGGGGGGACCCAGCTAGTCACTGCCCTTCCCTTGTAGGAGGAACAACTTGCTACCAACTTCCAATCCTTCCAACAATCAGCAAAAGTAAAATGGTTAAATAATTCTGGAGTCTTTAACCAATGTAAAGACCTGGACAAAATGCAGTCCTTTAAGGTTTGACTGCTTGTTCCTTTTTCTTGGAAGATTCTGGCATTCCTTTCTTCCCATACTGTCCATAACAATGCTGCTCGTGAGCATCTCCACATTTTCCTTCCTCTTTTATGGGGCCAAGAGAAGAAAGAGGGGTTAAAGATTGTGCTTACTTCTGCTGGCATATCCCAACTAGACCCAAACAAAGATAGAAGCCAAGCCCAGAGCTCTGCAGTGACACTACAAGATAAAAATAGATGGTTACAATCCTCACCATGAGATCTGCAAAGAATGCACCAGTTTGGTGAAATACAAAGGACGGGTCTTCTCTTTTGTAAGTTGTCCAGCGTGTTTACTTTACCATGCCACACTTCCCAACACAAAGCCATAACGTTGGGGGGGATCGGCTTACACCAAACTTCTTTGAAAGGGAAACTCTAACTAGAGGGAGATTGGCAGAGGAACTTGAAAAAGGAACCACAAGAAAAAGACCCTTTGGGGTGAATGGCCCAAATCCTTTTATTAGGTTTCGAGGGATCCAACCAAACCTTATCAAGGAGACATAGAAGAGTAGACAAACACTCAATTTCCTCATCCCTTAATCCTCTATGGAAACGAAAATCCCAAGACAAAGTTGGTAAGGATAAATTCGATGGAAGGAATTTTGAGATCACCTCATTTTTATACAAGGAAACAGAGTACAATGAAGGAAAAAGGTCTTTCAAAGGGAGATCTCCAACCCAAATGTCCTCCCAAAACCGAATAGAATTACTTGAACAAGCATCATACCTAACACAACTAAGGAACTGCGGAAGAACTTTGTGAATTGCTTTCCAAGGTGTGGCTAGGTTAGCCCTCCTTGATGCACCAGCATCCCAACCACTCTTTGAACATCTATGAATACTCTTCACTACTTCCTGCCAGAGTCTATCCCGCTCCAAAGGCCATCTCCACAACCACTTCCCTAACAAAGCTGAGTTCTTTTTAAGCACATTCCCGAGCCCTAATCCTCCCTCCTCTTTACTTCTATCCACAACCCCCCACTTAATTAAATGGTCTTTTTTACCTTCTCTCGGTTCCCACAGAAAATCTCTCATCAAAATTTCCAACTTCTTCGCTTCCCTAGACGGTATCCTAAAGACAGAGAGATAATAGGTAGGTAGATTCATGAGGGTAGCTTTTATCAAAGTGATCCTCCCACCCAAAGAGATATAACTTTTCTTCCAAACAGCTAGTCTCTTTTCTAACTTCTCCAAGACTGGGGTTTAGGACCTACTCTCCCTAGGGTTTGCTCCCAACGGAAGCCCTAAGTAACACAAAAGCTAGGAGGAAATGGAGCACTCAAGACAACCTACAATCGCCTCAACCTCCTCAAAAACTAAATTTACTCCGGCTATGTAGCTTTTTCCTAGATTGATTTTCAAATTAGAGACTCCTTCAAAAACTATAATCAATTCTTTCAAAATTTCCACCTTCTCACCGAAACCTCGCTCACAGAAGATCATCAAGTCATCTGCAAATTGAAGGTGAGTGATTGGAATTCGGTTTGTGCCTATTCTCCAATCCCTTATCACATTTTCTCTATCAACCCTAGTGATAATTCGACTAAACACATCAGCTACCAAGGTAAAGAGGAAGGGTGAAAGTGGGTCCCCTTGTCTGATTCCCCTACTAGCTGGAAAAAAATCCCTCACCACCCCGTTTATTAGGATGGAATAGTGACAAGAGCTAACACGACCAGTCATCCAATTACACCATCTTTCTCCAAACCCACACTTCCTCAAAACCTCTAGTAGGAATTGCCAGTCCCCCAATTCATAGGCTTTCTCCAGATTAAGCTTACAAACAAAGCCTCTCTACTTGGACCTCTTCATCTCTTCCACACATTCATTGGCAATCAGAATCTGATCAATTATCTGATGCCCTTGGATGAAAGCCCCTTGAGCTTGACTAATAATGGAGGGGAGGATTTCTTTAATCCTTAAAGACAAGACCTTGGCCAGGATTTTATAAATACTAGTCACCAACTAATTGGCCTAAAATCTTTAGGATGGAGAGCATCAACTTTCTTTGGAACTAGGGCCAAGAATGTGGATTAATGCCTCGACTGACTATATGCTTCTCTGCGAACTCATTAAAAACCTCACAAAGATCATCTTTTATCACCTCCCAACAATCCTGGTAAAAAGCCATTATAAAACCATCTGGTCTTGGAGCTTTGGAATTGTCCATCAAAAACACCGCCTTCCTAATATCTTCTTCCTCAAGGTTTCTTTCCAACCACCTAACCTGATCTTCCTCCAACCTTGACCAATCAATCCCTTTGATTTCCCTCCTCTCTTCCAAGGGTCTTCTGTAAATCGATTTGAAATGTTCCACAAACTTCCTAGCAATATCATCCTGGTTAGTGAATTCCTCCTCCCTACCTCTAACTTAGACACAAAATTTTTTCTCCTCTTCCCATTTGCTACATCATGAAAAAACTTGGTATTCCCATCACCTTCCTTAATCCATCTATGCCTCGATTTCTACCTCCAGCTTATTTCTTCCCTCAGTAAGACCTCTTCTAGGTCCTTCTTCAACTGTCCCCTTAGAACTCTCTCCCCCTCCATTCTAGATTGAGCCTATCTTTCATCCAACTCTTCTATCCTAGAGATTAGATTCACTTTTTGCTGCTCAAGTCTTCCAAAATGTTCCTTATTCCAAACTTTTATTTTGGCTCTTATCCTCTGTAGTTTCTTGTGAAATCTTACCCCTTTCCATTTTGTCCCCCTCAATTCCTCATTCCACCAAAATTTTACTTTATTCACAAAATCCGGGTGTGTTAGCCACATGTTTTCAAACCTAAAGGGTTTAGGTCCACTGATAAAATCTTCCACACCTATTCGTATAGGACAATGATCCGAGGTCACCCTAGGCAATGCTTTAGACACCAAGTTTCCCCAATAGTTCTCCTAGTCAACATTAAAGATAAATCTATCCAACTTCGACCACAAGGGCACTTCTTGTAAGTTAGACCAAGTAAATCGAGCTTGCACTAGTGGGATCTCTTTTAACTCACAATCAGCAATAAAGCTATTAAGCTTTCTCATGCTAGTTGTGATGGTTTGTTGGGAGTTATTAGTTTCTTCAGAAAATCTTATCACATTAAAATCCCCTCCTAAACACCATGGACCTTCCCATAAACCTTGAATTGCATATAGTTCCTCCCACATGTCATTCCTTTCTCTATAATTATTGGTACCGTAGACATTAGTTAACACCCAAGTGAAGTCATCCTCTACATTCTTAAATTTAATGGAAACTGAGAATCTCCCTATTAACTCCTCCACTACCTCTACTACATCATCTTTCCAAAGTGTGACAATCCCCCCTGAGGCTCCCCAAGATGGGGCTGAAATCCATCCCCATAGATGTCGATCATGCTCAACTTGCCTAGAATCCTGTCAAACTAGTAACTCCCTTGGTTAAGAAATTAACAAGATGATCTTCTATTCACATAAAGGTGCTGATTTGTGTCAGATACTTCAGTTTTTACCGTAAATTTTGTAACTGATAACACATCCATTTCCATCCATACTATATCCAGATAGGATAAGTTTTCTAAATGTGTTAATGCCATAGAGAACATTCAAAAGTATCAAAATCCTTACGTTGCTCGATTTCACCCCCAATACCAGAAGGTCCAAGATTGCCAAGGCTGCTGCCGTCAAAGTTGAGCTTTATGAAGCCTTCTTCTGGGGGCTTCCAGTCTACAACAGGTTTGTCTTTAACCGAAGAAGAATTTACAACAGATTCGCAGTTTTTCCGTAGTAGCTGCATCCCTTTCTTTATCATTAAAATTCCTGTTATTTCTTTCCTCCCAAACTGTCCATACTAAAGAAGCCCTAACAAATCTCCATAAAACTCTACCTCTTCTCTTAGGCCACCCGGAAGTTATAGGGTGAAAAGCCCCCTGATTTGCAGAAGCATCATCTACCTACACCCAAAAAGACCAAAACGTTTCCCAAATATTTGCATCAAAAGGGGCATGAAATTAGAAGATGGTAAGTGGTAACAGCTCTCTCCAAATCAAAATCCCGGAGCTTTAGATATATCCATTGAAAAGACAGCTCCCCTTATTTCCAAATCAAAATCCCTTTCCAACACTCTTGCCAAATCCGGACTCAAATCTTGGCCAATCCAGTCTTTCTAGAGCAGCACCCATGTCTTCTTGTCTTTTAAACACATATTTGAAATGAGCCACAAAACAATTAGCAATCTCTTCTTGATTGACAGGAGTTTCTCCATTTACTTCTAATTTCTCCACAATTTTTTTTCTTCTTCTCCACAAGAGCCTCGATTTCTGCCTCCAACTGATTTCTTCCCTCAACAAAGTTTCTTTCAATTCTTTTTTCAACAACTCTCAGAGTCTTATCTTCCTTATTTATTGAACTTTGACTCTCCTTGACATACAATTGCTCAATTTGAGAAGTTACTAATAATTTCCTCTCCTCAATTCTTCCAAAAATGATCTCTATTCCACTCGTTGATTTTGCATTTTAGCCATTGCAGCTTCCTATGAAATTTTACACCTTTCGACCATTCCTCTACCTTATGGACAAAGTTAGGGTGTGTAAGCCACATATTCTCCAACCTATAAGGTTTTGGGCCACTCAAAAAGTCTTTAGCACACACTTCTCTATGAAATCATTCAACTTCCTCATACTAGTAGAGATTATCTTATTAGGATTATTTGTCTCAATAGTGAATCTGACCACTTTAAAGTCTAAACACCAAGGCCCATTCCATAGACCCCTAGTATCAAAAAGTTTTCCCACATTTTACCTCTTTCTCCATATCTATTGGGTATGTAGATATTCATCAACACCCAAGGAATGCAATTAAAGAAAAAAAGAGATTGTGGGTTTTATATGCTTGAAAATGCTTTATATGTTTTCTTTTATTTTTATATTTTCATTTGAATACACTTTACATGTTTTATTTTTTAGCTTTTTTTTTTTTGTAATTTTGCGCCTTTCTTGAAAAGGCGCATGCCTCGCCTTGCGCCTTGCGCCTTAGGCGCAAATTGGCCCTTGCGCTTTTAAAACACTGCACCCAAGTAAACCCATCATCCACATTCTTGAATTTTAGAGAAAGTTTGAAACGACATATTAGTTGTACCAAGAGCTCCACCATCTCAGTCCTTCACAATGTTACTAGGCCTGGAAAGCACCCCATGACGGTATAAAGGACCATCCTATATCTCTATATCAGGATTCTCCTTTCTAAGTAGATTCTTCATTACTTGCCTCTGTCTAGCACTGCCCAACCCCCTAACATTCCAGCTAATTATCTTCATGTCAACTTATACAGGACCACCCCTTACCGTTTTTCCTCTACGTTTGACCTTTCCTTTCCCCCCTTGCACTGAATTCTAGATCCTCTGCTACATCATATTTCAATCTTCTACCACAGTCAACTTTCTATTCCTTTGAGCCTCGTTATCTCTCTTCTTTTTGGAAAAAAACTTTAACGCTTTCACCTCAAGACCAACTCCCCAACTAATTCCACCAGAGGTTCCCCTCCCTGCTCCCTGAAAGAATTCACTGTTTCTTCATTCTTAAGCAAGTCCTCAAAGAAATCTATTCTGACGTTCCCGCCTCTCACACTCTCCTCTTGTACACCTGCAGCTAATGGTTGGGACTGGAGTGTCTCTGTTACAGGCACAAAAAAGTCGTCAGTAGAACAGGGCTGCTTGGCTGCTGAGCACTTGGCTACTTAAAATAAGGACACAACAGGGCTGCTTGGCTGCCCTGAGATAAGGACACAACAAGGCTGCTTAGCTGCTGAGCACCTGGCTTGACAAATTTGGGTTGAGACAAATATCCGATGCTGAAATTCCTTTATCTTACGTAGAAGGAAGACTATAGACCATCGACTGGATGCCCTGTACTTGCTGCGCATCCGGGAAAGAAATTGATCCCAAGGGGCAGCATTCGAGGCCACTACCAACCTGGTGTTCTTTTTTCCTTACAACCTCCATAGGAGCTTCAGAGATCGCTGAGACAATTTTCTTAGAGCTGAAATCCTCCTCTTCTCCAAAAAAAAGGTCCCTTAGTGTCAGAGCTTATGTTCTCTTGGAATCCTACTGATCTTGCCGGACAAATACAACCCATGCTTGAGGTTTCAGTGTCATACAAGTCGTACTCCACCTTACTGGCTGAAAAATCACCTTCCTCGTCTTTGGCAGGCCTAGCAGAGTATTTCTTCTTGCTTCTTGGGTTGCAGCAATCTGGAGAAAGCCCCCTTAACTACCTTAGGTACTCACTGAAGGGAGCTTCCTGCCCTTCGTCCCTGGATTGAGATGGTAGTCGAGCTGGGGACAATGATAGACTCTGTGAACCATTGGCTGCTCGGTCCCTCCCATGTGACCTCTTTTAAAGTCACATGCCCCATTCTTTAGACTTAATAATGGGCTTGGCCCATTGGTTGCTTCTTTTGAATTTCTGTTTGTTTTCTATCCAAGATCTTTTGGGTCTGGTGGGCCCACTCCTTTTGCCAGCCCATACTTAATCAATTTCAAAATATTTGAAAACCTAACCAGGTCCAACATTTTTTTGCCAAAGCCTGGCCCAGTATTGGACAAAAGGTCCAGATCAACATTATTTGTCCTACCACAACTGAACCAGGCATTTAAAAGAGCACCTTCTTTGCTGGTGCCTACATGACCCATGACCTGGATGTGTCACTAGCTGTTGCTTTTTCTTGCTGTCCGGGTGGATCAAAGGAGCTTGGAGTCGGTCTACATCCCCTTGTAAGATTTTTAGGTTGCCTTTCTAATGTAACCTGTCTACCAATTGTCTGCCCAAGGCTACCACCTGTCAGCACCTGTACATATGACCTACCAAACACTTTCCCTTCAATCGGTGGTTCCTTTTCTAGCTTGACTTCTGTTCTCTTTTTTTCACTAATTCTTGTCCTTGACTTCCCATATTTGTGAAATTTTCAGACCAGTTTGAATTAACCACTCGCTGAGTTGCACATAACCCATCTTCTTGAACCTTCTCATCTTCAGCCTGCCTTCCTGATTTTCCTTACAGATTGTCCAAGTGTCAAGACACCCAACAAATTATTCTGTATCCAGTCAATTGCCAGCTTAGAATCTCCTTCCACCTCAAGTTGTTGGAAACCCAACTGCCTTGCCAACCTTAGACCTTGAAGTAGGGCCATCAGTTTGGCTCTCAAGGAGTTCTGCACCCCTAGAGGTCCATATCTAAAAGCTCCCCCAGTTCCAGAAGGACCAGGGTTACTTGTTGAACTTCCATCAGAATTCAACTTCACCTTTTGATCAACTGATGGGGAACAGAAATCCTAAACAATAGTCTTTAGAGAAGCAAAAGATACTACAGCATTCCAACCTCTAAGAATGTCATCAGCAAATGAACCATCTTTACAGTTATGCAGTCAACTATTTCCTCGGATTTCTTTCTTCCCAAACTGACTACAGCTGCTCTTGTTGATCTTCACATTACTCTACCCCTCTTCTGTGGTTGCCTAAGAAAACTTGGGTTAAAGAGGGCTGCCACATCTGAATGACGGGTCCACCTGCAACCAAAAAGAAGAGAATGGAGTCCAAATAAATAACACAAAAAGACAAGAGATTAATAGATGTGTGATTGTATCACCAAATCTTAAGCAAAGGCTACAAACATGGGGTGAGAGGCAATACTTTGGCCTTTTTTTTCCTGAAGCACATCCAAAGTATTGATATTTTGAAGCATCACCACCCAGCAAAAAGCCCTAATTTTGGAGGTACTGGGCTGCACCAAACTTCCATTGTTGGAAAGGTCCCTGCTAGATAGAAGATTGAAGCAAGATTTGAAACAAAGAATAAATGAATAATCCAGAGGAAACCCACCAAATTCTAGTATTTGAGCATGACTGATCCAAGAACATTGAACTTAGAATCAAAATAAAATCATCTACCAACCCCATTTCGTACTCCCTTAAGCATCTCCTCAATCCCAAATCCCAAGAGGTACCATTATCACACTTTCTTCCTCGCACAAGCCAAACATTTTCCCAAAACCACACTTTTTTCCTTGTACAAGCATCATACCTACAGAAAGGAAGAAGGGAAGGAAGAATACCGTGGATAGCTTTCCAAGGAGAATACCTAGAGGCCATAGGGTCGAGGCCAGCATCCCATCCGTTGTTTGCCAAGCCATGAATGCATATAAATTTTTTTGTACCACAATCTATCGGTGCGTATGGGTACGAGATACGGTATGAACAAGGGCATATCCCTTGAATCGTGCCGCTCATGCGTATTGGGCCAATATGGGCATGCATCGGTGCATATCACATTTTATCAAACCAATATACACTAATATGAACTGATACTATGTTACACTCGCTTTTGGTGTCTCTTTATTAAAAAGCGATTATAGCATGATTTGAACTCTAATCATTGTATCAAACCCGATATGCACTGATATGAACTGATACCACACCACCTTGCTTCTTGTGATATTGAATGAAACATAATAATTTTTATAAACCTTTGTATTCATATGCAATCCAAACAAATAGCATATTCTTATATTCAACAACTCAACTTCAACTAAAAAAAAAAATAATATTCAGAATTGGTATTTTATAGACTAATGGAATAATCTATTAAATCCACATTTATATCAAAAAATGATTTTTATCTCAAAAAATTAAACAAAAATATTAGTAATAGAATAATTATTTTTAAGTACTTAAAATTTCAAAATTTGTACATGATAAATATCTTAAAATTTGTATATATTTTTATAAATTATTAGTTATTATTTTAATTTACATTAAATAAAAATATATTTATTATTTACAAGAATAAAAATATTGTTTACAAAATATTTGAGAATATAATATTGAATGAATTTACCAAATCAACTTAGTTTTATATCATAAATAATTTTAATTTCAGAAAAAATATAGAAATAAAAATACTAATAATGGAATAAGTATTTTAGTAATTAAAAATTATGGATTTGCATATGAAATATGTCTCAGAAATTTTAATAGATTTGATAGAATACTTATTGTTTAAAAAATAGAAATATTGTTTACTAAACATTTGAGAGTTTAATATTTAGTTTATTTTTTTAATGTTAAAAAGTAAAAATGGTAAAATAAAAAGATCGGTATAATAATTAAAATATAATAGTTGCTTATGCTTTGTGCCTTGAACTTAAATAAACAGAATAATGGCTTTGTGCATGTATTAATTTGTAAAAATCTATATAATATGTTTCTTAGACTCTTTATTGATGCGTTATTATAAAGTTGTATGATATTGATGCATCCCTCTTTTTTAATTGTTCTATATTTCTTCATATATACCATTAAGATATGCATTTCCTATGTATTTGTACACTATTAATGAAATTTGTATGTATTTCCCTAGCATATCCATGCATTTCATATTTTTCGTCTGTATCCATGCGTTTCCGAAGCGTATCCATATTTGATTGTCCGATACAATACCTATTACCACTGCATTGATCTTTGTCCATAACCATTTTCCCAATAAAGCTTGATTCGTCACCTTGATATTTCTTATACATAATCCCCTATCATCTCTACTTTTAGAAACCACCTCCCATTTCACCAAATGATCCTTCTTTGAATCTCCTGGTTCCAATAATAAATCCCTCAATAATCTCTACTTAATTGACAACCTTACTAGTAATCTTGAAGGTTGAAGGTAGATAGGAAATAAACTGGCAAATTGGCCAAAGTGGATTTAATTAGAGTAATTCTATCGCGTAGTGAGTAGTGAGATGCAATTTCTCTTCCACCCTGCAAGCTTTTTTGTGAATCTTTCCACTATTGGCTACTAAAAACTTTCAAATTTTGGATCCCCTCCCCCTAGATGTAAGCCCGAGTAATGTAACAACCATTCCCATTCCTCATACCCCTCAATCCTACCCAGAAGTCCCACCTCATCTCCTAATCTATTTACTCTTGCTACACAACTCTTATCCCAATTCACTTTAAGATTTGAAACCCTTTGAAATTTAGTTGCCAATCTCTTCAAGTTAATGAGTAACTAGAATCCCCTTCACAAAACAGAATAATGTCATCTGCAAACTGCAGATGTGTTAGTGCCACTGCATCCCTCCCAATTCTCGAACCTCTTATCAGGTTGTCAACATCAACTCTTGTAATCATATCACTCAAAACATCAGCTACTAAGGTGAACAGAAATGGGGAATGAGGGTCAAACTTATTATCAATAGGAGGAAATGCAACCCCTTATCCATTTGCACCACCTTTCCCCGAAACTCCTACATCGTAACACTTCAAGAGTGAACTCCAATCCACTAAATCATATGCTTTAAGTCATTCTATCCAGCCATTTGGTAGAAACTCCACAGTATAAACCCATCGACAACCTACAACATGCTTTGACGATGGAAGAGTAGTAAACTCCCATGTGTTATTATGTTCAGGAGTGGAAAATTCCTACTCCATTGCTTTGAGCTACCTTGGAGAAGTAGGAGATTCTTGGACAACCTTAGGAATAGGAATAGAAGATAGTAAAGGAATAAACTAATGATGGGAAGAAGATAAATTAGAAATTGAGATGGAAGTTAGAAAGAATTTGGCCTACTTTATTTGTTTTGATTATGATTCATCAGGAATATAATTCTTTGATTTGGCCAATTCATCAGGGATAGGAAAAGAAGGTAGTAAAATAATTATGATTCATCAGGAATAAACTGATGAACTAATTCTTACGATTTGGCCTACACTATCCCTGATCGGGATCACCAAGTTTTGAGTCACTGCTGTAAATTAAAAAAAGAAGCCATTATCCAATGTTGGTCTCAGCTATCTGGGGTCTTGGGAGGTGTAGACTGGATATTGTCCTAATCTTTGAATCTCTGCAGTAAATCCAATTGGAAATTAAGTCCTGTTTGTGTCCACCAAATGGGTACCATATAATGCACTTTTTTCATTTTCTTTTTGAATATCCATGAGAGTGACTTTCTTGTTGTAGTGATTTTGAAAACATCTTTACTTCTCTTCTACTTATGGTGGCAAAAGGATTCAGATACATGAAGATAAATGTAGTATAATGCATGCCCTGCTCACCACTATCTTGTTCCATCGATTAGTTAAGTTTAACGGCATTGGAAGAGCCGGCTAATGTTCATCGTTTTTCTGCCTATTCAGCCACCTCCACCAGTTAATGACACCAATCCGTACAATGTATTTAGATCAAGGGAGAAAGCACACAGACTCCACACAAGAAGGGTGAGTTGCTAAGCTTAGCTTGGTGCATATGACTTTTGTTGCTAGTTAAATATTAAATACCTATTCCAATTGAGTAGATTAGTTTTATTTTTGTTCTTGTTGAAGCACACACAAACCAGATTTACTAGTCAATCAAATTACAAGCTTTTCTCTTCATGGTTTTTAGATGCAAAGGAGAGAAAACAATGTGCAGTCATTTGAAAAGCTTCGTAAGGTAAAAACCACTATCACCTTTTTCCTGTGTATTCATAGAATTTATCTCGGCTAATATGCCTGAATACCATAACTATGGTAATAAGGGGGATCCGTTTGAAAGCTTAGAGCTTGGTTTAACATTTCGTGAATTTAAGGTATCGGGGCATATCGGCCGATACTGTATTGGGGGCTTCCAAATACGCCCCTACAGGGGAAGTTTTGGGTCAGACCCTGGTTCAGGGGGTAGAGGGGTCGGTAGATTGAAAAAAAAAACTAAAAAAAAGGGGGAAGCGAGCCACAATACAGGCCGATATTGATATTTTGAACCTTGGTTACAATTATGGTCTGACATGCATACATAAGCTAATCTTTCAGTTTGTCTTACAGTTAATATCTTCTTTGTCTTTATTTCATTATTTCATTATCCTATGAAGTAATTGCCTTCCCTCATTCTTTATGATTTATGTGTTGTATTTACCTTTCCCCAGTTTGATTCTTGAAGTTTTGTTGCTGACATAGATAAGGTAAGCTTGCCATAGTTATATCTATCAGCTCACTCTGGATCTGCTACCCACAAATTGTTCCCACATCCCTACCCACAGAGCACCACCACCGTGTATTGGGGACATCTCCCCATGAATGACAAGGGAGATATTCCCAATGCACAGCTGTAATGTCTCATGGTTAGAGATGTGGGAACAGCTCGTTGGTAGCAGATCCGAGACCCTACCAGATGATGCTTGCATTCCTTTCTGTTCCTAGAATTACAACATAGTAACTTGGATCACTTCATCTTTCTAGTAGCATCTGCAAGTTAAATAAAAGTTAATTTAAAGAAAGAAAAGTATGCAAGATGTATATTCCAACATCTCAGCCTTACAAGATCAACTAAACTAGAGGGCACAAGAATAAGGCAAAATACATGACATCAACAAAATGATCAACTTTTTTTCATGGTAAAGAACAATTTTCTCAAAGAAAATTAAAAAGAGCATAGACAGCTTTGGATCAACCAAAAAGACTATAGAGTTACCTTCTCATGCTCTAAACTGACATCACGACCCTATATACCCTCTGCAGATAGGTGCCATAAAAAGACATCTCCATCACCCCAATCATATACACCTTTTTGCTCCTATCACACCGTAGCCCACCTACCACCTCTGAGCTGATAGATTCCTCACCCTATCTTGACTCCCTCTACCTGTTACACTTGTGTTTAGCCCTATATAATCAGCTGTCACTTGATTGAGTGTCCACATCATCCACATTCCTATCTAAAAGAATAGGCTTATTGGTGTCTGCTAAATTACTGACTTTAAAACCCTAGTGAGAATCAAGATCATCAATGGCACTCCCACTAAGATCCATAGCACAACCACAATTCCTGAAGGCCAGTCAATGGCAAGGACTTGGAGTCTTGGATGCATGCGTCCAGGCAAGATGTTAAGAAAATGTCTAGAGATGCACCTTAAATGAGGTATACATAGCATATGCTCTTACCTTTTAAGCTATTTTTTTGTAATAAATATATTATAAATAAATGCGAGGAAACAATACTGAGGATGAAAACCCTCCAAAATTGTCTATTATAATATTATAATAAAATGTTAGAATTAGAAATGGAGGTACCATGGTTCCCATTCCTTCAATGCATCACATTCATTTGAATATCAGATGGCGCACTAATGTTAATGTTTTGCAATTTATGTGGATTGTTAATTCTGATATTCTGATTTTCAACTTTGCAAGTGGTATATTGATATCTGGTTATACTTATGCAATTATGGATGATGATACTTCATGCTGTGATACATATGTAATTATCCTCTCTCTCTCATGAGTACTTGAGTATTTATTGGGCTTGATATGTCTAGGTACCCCCCCCCACCCCCCCACCCAACAACAACTACTAATAGTGTATGGTCTAAATAATCACAGAGAGGAATGAGTTATGAGAGGAGCTTCATGGAATTCAAGGTTTATGGGAAGGCCCTTGGTGTTTGTGGGGGGGGGGGATTTTAATGCGATAAGATTCACAATTGAGTCAAATAATCCTACAATTAGTATGAGGAAGTTCAATGACTTCACTAATTCCTGTGAGTTATGAGAGCTTCTTTTACTATAGGCTACCTACACTTGATCCAACTTCCAAGAAAACCCAACTTGCTCGAAGCTTAATAGATTCCTATTTAATGAGGGTTAGGAGAGCCACTGGAGAGGTTTGGTGGCTAAGGCCCTACCTAGGATAACCTCTGATCATTGCCCTATAGAAGTAGGACAAGAACCTCTTGGTAATGGACCTAGACCATTCAGGTTTGAGAACATGTGGCTGACACATCCAGACTTCTTGCCTAAGGTTAAGGAATGGTGGAGTGAAGAGATGATAGAAGTGAAATGGAATGGAGTTAGATTCCACAAAAAAATAAAAAGGTTGAGAGGCAAAATAAAAGAATGGAATAAGGATCAATTTGGAAGAGTGGAGGAGGTAAAAGCTAGATTATTGGTTCAAATTGAGGATTTAGATGCAAAAGAATCCCAAGGGATGATGGATGAGCAAGACAGAGAAATGAGGTGGAAACTGAAAAAGGAGTTAGAGGAGACTTTGTTGAGGGAGGAGATCTCTTGGAGACAAAAGTCCAGACATAAGTGGATCAAGGAAGGGGATGGGAATACCAAATTCTTTCATGCTTTGGCTAATGGAAGAAGGAAAAATTTGATACTAAAGTTTGAGGTTGATGGTGTGAAGATAACCTCTCAAGAAGAGATTGCCATTAGGATTATGGATCATTTCAATTCAATCTTTCAAAGACCCTTAGAGAATCGGTTGACAGTTGGGGAGGAGAATTGGCCAACTTTGAACCAAACAGACAGGGGATGGCTAGAAAGAATGATTGAGGAAGAGGAAATTAAACAAGCTGTTTTTTCTATGGATAGGGCTAAGGCGCCGGGTCTAGACGGATTTACAATGGCATTTTATTAGGATTGTTGGGACATAGTCAAAGAAGGCTTAATTGGAGTATTTAGAGAATTTGAGGATAAACATTTTGTGAGTCCTGGAATCAATGCCACCTTTATAGCCTTAATTCTCAAAAAGACTGATGCCAAACACCCCAAAGATTTTTGGCCAATCGGCCTGGTGACAAGCATCTATAAGATTCTGGCAAAAGTGCTCTCTAGGAGGATCAAAGCAGTCCTCCCTTCTTTCGTTAGCCAAGCACAAGGAGCCTTTATACAGGATAGACAAATTACAGATCAGATCCTTATTGCAAACGAGAGTGTGGAAGAGATGAGGAGATCGAGCAGAAAAGGCTTTGTTTGCAAACTGGATTTGGAAAAGGCCTATGACTTAGTGGATTGGAGTTTCCTGCTGGAGATGTCAAGAAGATGTGCATTTGGGGATAAATGGTGTAATTGGATAAGATGATGCTTAAATTCTTGTCGTTATTCAGTGTTGGTGAATGGGGTGGTTAAGGACTTCTTTCCAGCCAATAGAGGCTTAAGACAAGGGGATCCACTCTCCCCTTTCCTCTTTACACTTGTTGATGATGTCTTTAGTAGGATGATTTCCAAAGCAGATGAGGAGGGCCAAATAAAGGGATGGAGAATAGGGAGTAGAGGCATTCTAGTAACTCACCTTCTGTTTGCTGATGATATTGTTATCTTTTGTGAAGGGAATGAGTTGAGCAAGGTGGAGAACCTTAAGAATTTAATAAGAACTTTTGAGAGTGTCTCCAACTTGAGGGTAAACTTTGATAAAAGTTGTGTGGCTGGAGTAAACATGGAGAATAGGGAGTTCGAATCCATTGCAGAATGCTTAGGTTGCAATACTTCTTCTTGGCCTTTGACATACTTAGGGCTACCCTTAGGAGCCAACCCTAAAGAATAGTTTCTGGGCCCCTATTGGGGAGAAATTTGATAAGTGCTTGGCAGCTTGGAAAAAGAATGTAGCCCTTTTACGGAAGTGGTTATGGAGATGGCTCCAAGAGAGAGAGAGAGAGAGAGAGAGAGAGAGAGAGAGATTATGGCATGAGGTGGTGGCAAGCATTCATGGTTGCTTAGGAAATGGTTGGGATTCTGGCATATCTCTCCGAGCTACCCTTACTACACTCTAGAAGGCTATACACGGTATTCTCCCTCGCTTCCTCAAATTCATCAGGTATGATGCTTGTTCTGGGAGGATATTTTGGTGGGTACTCAACCCCTCAAAGATTGTTTCCCCTCGCTCTATTCCCTTTCCCTTCACAAAAATGAGACAATTGCAACTTTTCTCCCGAGCCCATTAAATCCCTTATCTTTAAACTAGGACTTTGGTTTTCGTAGAGGGTTAAGGGATGGTGAGTCGAGTTGTGTTATTGAGCTAATTCATTTACTAGAATCTGTTTGTTTGGACCCCATTTCTTCTAATCAAAGGGTTTGGACTCCTCTTCCAAAAGGTACATTTACTTGCTCTTCCTTTCTAAGATCCCTCAGTTCTAACCCCATTTCCTAAGGATTCCCTTTCAAAGAAGTTTGGGCGCGACTTATTCCCCCAAAAATTGTTGTATTCTACTGGGAAGTTTTCTATGGGAAAATCAATACTTCGGAAAACTTACAGAAAAAGAGACCCTCTCTTTGTCTTTCCCCAAATTGGTGTTCCTTGTGTACGGCTGAGAATGAGGACTGTTTCCATTTGCTGATCTCCTATTCCTTTGCTACATCTATATGGAGTTGGAGCCTTTGTTTATTTGGAGGTAGGCGGTCTATGCCTTCTGATTTAAGCTTGTTATTCAACCCATCTGTTTTTGTTTGGCACACTAGAAGAGGTAAGGTCATGTGGAAATGTGTCAGGGCAGCCACTTTGTGGACTCTTTGGGAGGAAAGGAATGCAAGAATTTTCTTAGAGAAGGAAAGAGGATTAGATGAAGTGAAGGACTGCATCCTAATAAGAGCAATCCATTGGCTGAAAACTGTGGATATTTTTTATGACTTCTCCTTTGATGACTTGTGGAGGAATTGGCTAGTAATAGCTAACACTTCAATAAAGAAGAATAGAATTCTGTCAGAATGGGTTCCACCTTTGGAAGGTGTCATCAAGCTGAACTTTGATGGAAGCAACCAAGGCAACCCCGGGCCTTCAGGTATAGGGGATATCCTGAGAAATAAGGACAGCAACATAATTTTCTTATTCTCAGGACCTGTGAGAGTGGGGGACTCCACAAGGGCAGAAATCCTTGCTGCAGTACAAGGAATTCAGATCACTAACCAGCTTGGAGTGGAGCATCTCCTAGTTGAAGGGGACTCTCAGGTGGTAACAAGGTGGCTTCTAAACCCGGGTACCACCATTTGGGGCTACAAAGATCTCATCAAAAAGTAAAGTGGTTAACCAGTAATATGAGAGTTGAGGTAAAATGGGTTAGTAGGTCTGCTAATTCTATGGCTGATGCTTTAGCCAAACAGGGGGTTTCTAGGGTAAGTTGTTATTAATCTGGAAATTTGTACTTAACTAGCCCAGAGAGGTTGCAACTTGTGCCTCTCCTTGGGGACTTTGTACTATTGTCTATTGCTGATTAATAAAATTATTTCAATTATCCAAAAAAAAAAAAAACTGCTAGCTTAATCTATGTATACACCACGAATTTCCATTCTCTCGTAGACTGGAATATGTTTTCTCTTGAAAACAGGTGAATGGAACTATTACTATATTATGTTACATATGTTCTAATATTATTTTAAAGAAAAATTAGATTAGTTTTTTAACTGTTCATGCTGTCCTTGTGTTGAAATATTTTATTTGTTGAGTTCATCATCTTTAGGTCAGGCGCAACTTGGACCAGGCGAAGACAGTGTTGGAGGCTTTGGTTAAGGTACAACATCTTTCTGGTGACAAATTTAAAATCTCCTTAATTTCTTTTGTTCTTTTTTAGCTTGTAAAGGTATTGAACCAACCGCAAGGATACAAATTCTATTTGCTAACAAAATAATTGGTTGCAGAGGGAAGAGAAAAAAAGAGAGGTCATGGAATGTGAAGTTAACTTTCAGCGTAATCAATTGAAATATAAAGTAAGTACATGATTTCAAGTCTCGTCTGTTTTGATTGCAACAATATTTTATAGTGCTTTTTTATTTTATTTTAATTTGCTTCAATGAGTGGAGTATATCCCAATTATATGGATGAAATTATCATTTGTATGCGACATGTGCAGAGCATTTATTTCCTATAAATCATCTGGAGTTGGAAATATGAAATCAAGCCAGTCAGTAAAAAATTTGCAAAAGTAAAACAAGCAATCTCCAGTAAAATCAAAGACCAAAAGAAGTGTTCAGCTCTAGCAATAACACTATTGTTTTTATAATATTGCAGTTACAAGGATGAAATGATCATTTGTAGGAGACATGTAGCATTTACAACCTATAAATCATCTGGGTTGGAAATACAACATCAAGCCAACCAGTATAAAATTTACCAAAGTCAAACAAGCAACTCTGATAAAATTGGAGACCAAAAGAAGTGTTCAGTTCTAGCAATCACTGTCTTCCGTGGTGCTGTTGTGATAAACTGATAACAAGGGACCGGGTTCATAGAATTTTTTCCTCCTCTTGAGAAAACCCATAGGCCCTTGTTGTTCATGCTTGGATGAGAATTTTCAGGTTAGATGAGACCACCAGTATCTTCCAAAAGTTTTATATAGTTGGCGGTATACCTTGTAATAGTGGTAAAACAATAAGAAAATTCACTAACTGTAGCTAATGGAAGGCACTTTCCAGCAATTGTTTGAAGAATGTCAATCAAAAGTGAAGAACAATCCCTTTATAGAAATCAGCTATGGAAAATAGTAAAGAAAACTCAAAACTTTATTGCAACAACCAGAAAATATATCAACAGATAAAGATAATATATACTTTCTAAATCCTACAAAATCTTTATAAACTTCCTAAACTGCCCTTGATCATTCTGTACTTGTATTTTGTTTCGAAATCTATTAATTGAACTCCCTAAATTCTTTAAAAGAAAGAAGACACAGCTAGACAGTTTTCTACCTCTAACCAAAATTTTACTATCACTCACACATGCCTTAACCAAACAGTAAGGTGCACTGGTCAAACATTTGATTTGACCATTGACTGTAATCTGCAGTCTTCAGAAAGTCGTATTGTGCCTTTTGGTGAGATGCACTGGTTAATTTGATTTGACCATTGACTGTAATCTGCAGTCTTCAGAAAGTCGTATTGCGCCTTTTGGTGAGATGCACTGGTCAATCTTAAAGACTGTCCAGACAACAAAGTTACTTCCATTTAATTTTATGGAAGTCATCCGAAATGATATGAAATCAATAAACAGCATGATATTAAAATAATAATCATCACCCATTCTAGCTTAGGTTCCGTTCTCTTTCACCAAATTCTAGCTTAAAATAATCATCATCCATTTGTTCACCACTTTTTCTTGCTTCACTTCACAAATCACAGATTATACTTCACAGAAAAGGTCTTATAGACCGTCAACCAGATCTGCTCACCTATAATTCTATTACACTAAGCCAAACAGCAACTTCAATCACCTGAGTCCAGAGTTCGTGATCAAGTATTCTTCACAAACAGCTTCATAATCCCTCACAATCTGTGCCAATAAAAAGTATAATATCGCTTAACACCATCACAACAATTATTGTGATGGATTATACAATCACTGAATGCTCCGAGAGCAGACCAGGACTGATGTACTTGCAGTTTTTGAAGCAAAGGATGTTGGAGGAAAGATCACAGCTGCAACAGAGATGTACAGATTATGCTGTATATGGTGTGCAGAAACAGGTGAAAAAGAAAGAGAATTGTAGAGAGAGAGAGTGTGTTGTAAAGAAAAAACATATATTCCTCCAGATCTAAATTAAAATAAACATTACACACAAATAATGTAAATACTAATCAACAGCCTCTTAAATTACAGTAATCATATCAGTTATATTAGGGAATTTGTCACGGCTGATAGTGATCTTTACCAAGCAATTAATTGGCAATTTGTCATGGCTTTTCAGCATGAGACACAAATCATTGAAGATGGATTGGCACTCCCAGGCTTCCCACCCATCTCTTCTAGAATTGGATCAAGTGAGGATGATTTTATTGACTCTGATGACATGGAAAATAGTCGCCTTTGTATTCGACCAGCTGCAGTAGGAAATCTGTCCTTCATGGACCCGAAGACAATGTTGATCCCAACAGGGCGGATGAAACGAGAGTTGAGATGGCGGCATCTTCCTCATGGATGGTTCCATAGAAGGGTATACAAATATATTTATTCTGCAAGATCAAGTTATATTTCTTTTTTATTTTTTTATTTTTTCCTATTTCCTCACAACTTTTGGATAGTAGCAAGGACTGGCAAGCCAAACAGTAAGTACATGGTTCCCTCTTCCCTCTCAATTGTTCTGAGCGCCATGATAAGAAAACGTACCAAAGTGACCAAGCCTTAGTCCAACTATTTTTAGTCTGATTTCTCAAATTCTTCTCCATTCTCTGTATAGGCTAGTAGCTTGAAACAAATGTGATTCCTGTACAAGAGTTTTGTACAAGTTTCTTTTTCAACTTTATCTGGACTTGGTGGTGGTGCATAAATGGCTCTTGAGTGATATGGTGTGACAGGATTCTTGCAGCTTATCCAAAAATAGTTGGAATTAGAGCTTTATTGAATTAAGCTGGGACCTTTTATCTGGGCTTGGTAGTGGCAGTGCAAGACAGGATCTACAAAATTCTTATTTGGGATGGAAACCTTTACTCGATAGAAACAGTTCACCAGTAGATTATATGCAACCTGCCCCTACACTACAATTTATTCAGAGTACCGTTTGATATGGCCTCCTAAGCATTTTTCATGAATATCGTGTTCCAGTTTATATTTTCTTTATTTTCCCATTGCATGGAAAATCATTGCTAATGCAACCTAGTGTGGGATTAATGCAGGATCCTCTTGAGCCAGTTTTCTTGTTCACAAGACCTCTAGATCCTGGAAAATTGGCTGCTGCAGGCATTTCACCACCAACTCCTCCAGTTGATAACGAGACATCTAAACTGTGATACCGTTTTCATGAAAGAATTGGTCGTGGAGGGTGGATAGTATTTGATCGATGGAACCCTCTCCTGAGATCTCCAAGTAGCCATGATAACTCATGTATCCCACCAAATCCCAGGTCTCTACCACACTTGGTCGAGAAATAGTTCTTCCCACTTTTCCTTCATGTTTCGGCACAGGTGAATCTGGACCTAGAAAATCTCAATGGAAATGGAATCTCTTTGTTTTGGGATGCTACAGTGGGGCTGGCATAATAACAGAACTTTGGAGGCCTGGTCCGGGCATGTCTTTACAAGTGGTGGCAAAGCCACTTCCACGACCAAGCTTGTAGAAATGGATGTATCTTGCTTGGCATGCTTTTTCCAGGCGATGTGGGTAGTTTGAAAAGTTAACGAGTCTGCCCGGACTTGCCCTAGCCCGTCATTTGTACAATTATTGCCATCTTGCTAATATAACTCAGCTTCATGGTCTTACATTGTGGGTCTTTCTCTCTCTCTCTCTCTCTCAATCTTTCTTGCAAGTGTGTATGTGTGTATGCACTCTTTCTATCTCTCTATCTGCCATTTGCATGGGATTTTTCTAAACGTGGGCACTGCAGCAAACAGGAAAATTCCCTAGATCCTCTGCCTATCGATATGCAAATGTATCATGCCATGCACGATTTATCCTATTTAACCAACTTGTTTGATGCCATTGGTACGAGAGTTTGTGCTCACTATAAGTAAATAATTGAACAAAGATGCCAAAAAAAGAGCATCGTACCATCACCATGTTAGAAATGAATGCATCATACAGGTGCTGCTTGAAAGTTATATTTTGCGGGTTTTCAATTTGGATTGGTTTGTAAATTTTCCTAAACGAGTTCGAAAGGAGTTCAGGGTGTTTGTGTGGCAAAGCAGTTTTGAGCTCGAAAGGAATCTTCAAATTCCTCTCATCATTTTTTGGCTAAAAACATGGTCCAAAGTACTAATTCTCTCAACCAACCGAGGGATGGCTCGTTAGTGTGTTAGCTGGTTTGTTCCAACGTTGATGCAGAATCAAATCCTGCAATCAGTGCTTTGGGAAAAAGGGGTCAGGGCAAAGTGCATAGCACTGAATACCAAAAAAAAGTATTGATTCTCTCATATAGAAAAATATATATTTTTTTTCATTTTCCATTGATTTCTTGTCGTTAGACACACCATACCATGAGTTATTTTAAACAAATTAAATTGGTAATATGTTGAGTTGTCATATCATGAGTTAAGTTTCCATTTGTGGGAAGATGTCCCCATTGGATGGTTGCAACAAGGTGCCAACCAGTTGTCATATTATGAGTGGGGGAAAATAACGTTCTAAAGACAATGTCTTTAGACTCGCCTCAGAGTTTCTCTTCCAAGTTTCAGTGACTCCAATTCCCAATAGTCCCCCAAGGAAATGGAGATCCGAACAAATTCCAGGCATCGCAATTGTTGAGTCTTGAAGAAAAGCAGAACAAGTTCCTTGAATCTCCATCAGCAAATCTTAAAGGCGATCCAAAAAGGACCCTTTTGTCACCATTGCTGAGTGTTGCAAGCGAGCCGAACAGTCTTCCCCCTTGTTGTTGATTTGTGGATTATTATCCATTTCTAGAGAGAAAAAAAAAAACGACTATAAGAACAAATGGCGTACAAAAACCTACGTATACGCTGAAACACATGATTTTTAGAGTGATAAATCATCAGATGTTCCATAGAAGAACAAATCTAATACCCATTAAGAAAACCAAGATCAAAAGAAAAAAATGGGAAAGATTTGAGTAAACGGAGAGACCACCTTGCTTAAGTTCCTAAGTATGAGGTTGAGGGGGAGAAACAACTCTTAACTTTAATGGTTGTTTTCGCAACTGAAATTGAAACTTGGAAAAACTTCGTGTGAGTAAGAAGATGATGAAATTTGAAATTTAAAAAGAGTGGTTGAAATTGAAACTAAACCCAATGTTAACACTAGACTCAGATTTAATACTTTTAATTAGTCCAAAGCTAAATATAAAGCTCAGTTTTCAAATTGGAATTAACCGATTACTACAGGGATGAAATGAGATCACATCAACACTCCATGTGTATTAAAAACTCCCGTAATTGTCATCAGGAAATGTTTCCAATACATGGTTGGGATGTACTGTACGACGTTTTGGGGTGACCCCACATATGTGAACTTGAAAAGAATGTGCCCTCGATCATGGTACGATCTCTTTGCAGGACATCCATGTACATGAATTAAATTACAAACCTTTTGTATGCATATGAGAGGGAGACTTTCCTGGACATTCAAACGTAGATGCGAGGACTTCAAGGTCTATTGATTCCAAGCTTAGGTGGGGTGATATCCATGACATTGGCTTCTGAATAGGTGATTCAGTCCAGATTTTTGATGAGTTCCTAAACTGTTTTAAGCTGACAACAACAATTAAATATACAGAGAGGTATGGATTTGCCTAATGCAGATTTCTGATTTGCACTGCAGAGAACTATAAACATTCAAAAGGTCCACAACCCACACTCTATGCATTAACGCCCGCCTATGGATTGGCATCAATTCTGAACTGGCACCTAACCCGACAGTACTTTGAATCTACAAATTCTAACCCTGGGCTGATTGGTCATTCTCCCAATATAGTCCCACGTATGCTAGAATCTTCCTAGTGTAACCCCTAGAAGACTCAACAGAAAACAAGCGAGCTGATATCACCCAACCCCAGGGACTTTCTATTACCCCAAATCATGGCCACAAAAGGCAGGCAATGACGCCACTAGAAACGAAACTATCGGTCTTTAAACGGCTGAATGACATGATTGTTGGCAGTACTAAACCCAAATCTTGACAACAGAGACCTGATAGTGAAATTCTAGAGGTACCGAACAGGCCTGATATTGACAACAGGAGGCTGGCGAAACTCAACCCAGGCTAAGTGTTTCTCCTGAGACTTCTCTAGAGAATAAAGAAAAAAGACAGAAATACAGACTTGCCATACAGCTGGAGATTGTCCCGTCAGGATTTTCAACGCCCTTGGATGCTAAACAGACCACTCTCCCCGCGTTATACAATGCTGGTCCAGCTAGGAGTCGAAGGATAATTGTACGCTCCAGGCTCCCCTAAGCTTCTGACTTCGCGAACAAGTTCTAAGTTGCACCTCTATACAGAAGCTTAAACATAATTTCTTAGGCTGTCAGTGAACCTTCCACTGTTCCGCACTCCCAAGAGGAAAACTCGGAGATAAAATATGCAGCCTGAACTCTTAAGGATGGCACACTCTGGTAGAAAAGACCCTTAAGAGAAAAACAACTGTGTTTGATACCAGCTCTGAATTCCGAGTTGTTTAAACACCTCAAATTGAAACCAATGGTGGGTACAACCCCAAGCAACTTGACACCATTCAAGTATGGTCTCCTGGAACAAAAATGAATCTATTGGAAATAGTCTTGTTAAATTGGGATACCATGGTCCATGGGCAACTTAAACCCTATATACCTAACAGAAGTGGAAACTAGGTTCCCGAGAGATGACTATCTTGGCAGCATTACAAAGGACATAACACGAGACCAACTACACGGTGAGATAATCAAACCCGAAAGAGATCTCGATGGGTTTCTCTTTTCTATACAAAAGACTACAAAATGTGATCCAACGAATGGAGATCAGTGAGGGCAAGTCTAGATCAAATTGGGATGATTGAAGATTGGGAAATTGTAAAACCTTACTACCAACGCCACGGGGATAGACCCAACGACTTGAAGAGAAAAAGAAAAAAGCTCACAGGATTGAAATTGCAACTATACTTGAAACTTTCAGTTTTCTTCTCAAGACTTGAAAGGGAGCCCAATCTTTTTTTTTTTTTTTTTTACTTTTTTTTACTTATTTTACATTTTTTTACTTAGCAACATACCTTCATCAAACTTTCCAAGATAAACTCCAAGCAATTTAAGTCATCCTAGCATCTCAATTTTATTTATCAATCATCATTTCTCATTTTCTGCTTTCTTCTTTTTTACATTACTCATTTTCTTCTTTATTTATTTTTTATTACTTGATAGCATTATCTTCTCCAAAAAACAAGATATACTGGAATAAGCTCCAAAAGAATTGATGCATGACAAGAAATCCACTCATGCTTTAATTTTTCCACAATTTCCGATCCCCTTACTTTATTATTATCATTTATTTTTTTATTTAGTAGTCATCATTATATATTTCTGATCTTTTTGTGCTTTTCTTCTTTTTTCTTTTTTTCTCTCTTTTTTTATTTATTTTTTATTTTTCTTTTGAGTTTTTTATTCTTTTTTAGTTTTTAATGATTTTTTAAATTTTGATAATTTGGATTATTTTATATTTTATATCTTACTTTTTTCCTTTTATTTGGTCTTTGTTATTTTTTCTTTTCTTCTTAAAACAAAAGTCCCCTTTCAATCTTTAAAATTTTCCTTTTTCTTTTTTTTTTTTATTTTTAATATTATTTTTTAATTATTTTTTGTTATTTTTATTTGTATTTGTGCTATTACTACCTTTCTCACCTTGATTAATCAAAAGAAAATTACTACATTTCCTATTCCATTTTATTTTAAAATTTTCTTTTGTTTCTTTCTTTTTTTCTTCCTTTTTCTATCCTATCATGTTTTGTTTCCTTTTTTTTTGCTATCCACAAAGTGCTCAACAATCAACACACGTGTCCTATCCTAAACTAGGGTAGCTTCTCTATTCCATTATAGATACAAAATTGGGTTTTAAGTGAAAAATGCATGGGTCAATACGATTCATCTCTAGACACAAGGATCCAACAAGGTAGCCAGCCTTCAAACCTCCACCCATTGGACAAGCGAGCTTCTCAAGTTGTGGTTGGTTTTTCGGTTGTCGATGTTGTCCAAATGGCCTAGCATATACTTTCCCCCCTCCTATTAGGAAATAGTACACTAGAGTCTAATGCAAATGGTGAGTGAGATCAAGCATGCAAAAGGTGAAGTAAGAGAAACATAGCTAAATACATCATCACATATAAAATGTAAATAACAAGATCAATAAACAAAACTAAACATTAAGCAAAGAGCACATTCATTAAAAACAAATCACACAAAGGAGATATTTACATACATTGAACTTTCAATCTAAGAGAGTATATTTATTTGGAATGTGAAATTATTGGATGCAAAGCCCTCTTTTTATTTTTCTTATCCTAAATGATAATATTTGCTTTTTTATTTTGACTTGATTTTTCATTTTTTTTTGTTTATTTTTTATTCATCATTTTTTTTTGTCTTTTGTTTTGAATCTTGAACACATTTCAGCTTAAGACACTCTTTATTCAACTTCCTATAAGGCCTAAATTACTTACTCTAAGTGAGCTTTCAAGACTTCTTCATGCTTTACAAGATTATTTTTCTTGAAAGATTTTAAACTCCCCCCTTTTTCAGCATTTGATCATATTTATCCTCAAAGAATAGTGTTGTAAATTCTCTCAAATATCTCCACAATAAGAAGACCAATGATTTAATCAAGTTGAAGAGAGTACAGTCCTACCTAAGATGTTAGAAACTCACTCTAATTTCAGCATTTCAGGTTAATAAAGACCCGAAGAATAATACTGAAATCTCCTCCAATGTCTGTATAATAAACCATTTCAAGAGTCAAGGATTTCAAAAAGACGCTCACCAAAACTGAATTAGCCGAGGTCTTTTCTTTTATTGCTTATTAATGAGAAAAAGAGAGATTAAACTTCTATCCTAAAGCTGATTTTTTTTTTACCTCACAAAACATGATACTCAATTTGTTTGCATTTTATTCTGATTACCCTAGGAACATCTAATTACACTACTCACTTATCAACCTAAAATTAGAAGACCCCAAAGTTCTCATCCTAACCCCAATTTGCACATTTTATTTGAGTTCCAAGATTAAAGTTCTAGGCTTTCTCATTATGTGACATGTTTCCTGTTAGCCTAAGTGATCAACATGAGCCTTTTTATTTCAGCCCAAACACCTAACCCTTTTTGCATGCATTATTCATATGCTTATTTCATCATAGAATCCCATCCCCAAAAGTTTATTTCATTCAAACATTGTTTCCAAAAAATATGTGAGAATCCACATTTCAGCATAGATGATTTTCCAAGATCATAAACATCAAGCTTTCAACACTATAATTTGATCAAAGAACCATCACGCTTATTTGTAAGTATCAACCTTTCAACATCCATTAAGAAGCATGTCATTTCAGCATTTAAAATAAGTCCTTAGATCAACACATCCATCACAAAAGAGTTCAAAAGCCACATAAAACCTCTCATTTCAGCATAGGGATGCTTCTAAAATCATATACTACTTGAATTAAAGAGTACCCAAAACCTAGAAATTTCAGCATAGAACACGCTTTTAAATCAAACATCCTTCACACATTTGAGTCAAAGAGAACCCAAAACCCAGAAATTTCAGCAATATTGTGATTCCAAAAACATGCATTTTCCACATAATGGGATCAAAGAGCCCAAAACCAAAAAAAATCAGCAATGTTATGATTCTAAAAACATGTATTCCTCAAATTTTGGGATCAAAGAGAACCCAACACCCAGAAATTTTAGCCATGAACACACTGTTAAATAAAGCACTGTTCAAACATTTGGATTAAAAAGAACCAAAAACCCAGAAATTTTAGCAATGTAATGATTTTAAAAATTCAGCAATGAACATAATCCCAAAACATGCATTTTTCACATTTTGGGGTCAAAGAGAACCCACAACCTAGAAATTTCTGCAATAGGGATGCTTTTAAAACCCACATGTCTCACATACTTGGGACTAAAAGAACCCAAAAAACTAGAAAATTCAGCACTGAGAGAGCTTTTAAAACCAACATTTTTCACATGTTGGGGATCAAAGAAACTTTCAAAATCCAGAAATTTCAGCAATGGGAATGCTTTCAAAACCATCAAACCCACATGATAAGAAGAAAATCAACCTAAAACCCAAAATTTCAGCAATGACGTGATGTAACCGGTTCCGGTCACATATCATTTTTTCATGATGTGTCAATTTTTTGGCTAAGTACCTCATCATCTCGTCTGCTCCCAAGTGGCCTGTGACTCAGAGGCTGAAGTGGAGCTCCCTAGTGGCAAATTGCCTGGTGGTGAACTACTTTGATGAGTTGCTTGGAGGTGAGCTACCTTGATGAGCTGCCTGAAGGTGAGCTACCTTGATGACCTACTTGGAGGTGAGCTACCTTGATGAGCTGCCTGGAGGTGGGCCACCTTGATGGCGAGCTCCCTAGTGTAGTGCAACCTGACTGCTACCGGTAGGAGGTGATCTGGCTACTCCTTGCTGGCGATGATTTGCTCATCTTTGTAGGTGGCGGGAGCTGAGGGACCTGTGAGAAACAAATCAGAGAACCCATGGGTGTTTACCCGGTGAGGTCACTCAGATGGATAAGTTAGCGCAATATAGTAGTAGAGAGCTTGAAGATGATAAGAGAATGAGAGAGCTAGAGAGTAGAGGTTACTCATCCCTTTTTGCATCATTTTGCATCATTTTGCCTCATTTTGCATCATCTTGCCTCATTTTGCATCATACTTTCGCCCCTACGGGGTGAGGTATTTATATACTGGAGTCCTCATGGGTTAGGTGGAGCAGTTCCTGGATCCCAGCTGTGATGGGACTGGCTTACGTGCTAGGTGGGTGAAATGCCATCAAACGGTAAAACTATCCCCTCTCGCCAGAACCGGGGAGTTGGTGAACTAAAATAGCCGTTACAAGTCACAATCCCTTAAAATGCGGGGTACAGAGGTGTGTTCCTCGAGGTTCTTAGGTTGGCGCATGTGTCAAGCCGCCAGGTCGGTGCCTGGGCCAGGCCGCTAGCTCGTGTCAAGGCCAGGTTGCGCCAGGGCCAGGTTGCCAGCTCGTGCTAGGGCCAGGCTGCTAGCTCGTGCCAGGCCGCGCTAGTGCTAGGCCGTGCTTGTGCTAGGCCGCACCTGTGCCATGCCGCGCCTGGTGGGACACCATCAACTTAGCAAAGGCAAGTTGCTGTCAAAGTGGTCTCGGGTGTCACCTAGTTGTTCTGAGCTACCAGGCTTCAAGATGGCGAGCTGCCTAGTGGCGAGCTGCTTGTGACGAGCTACTTGTGGCGAGCTTGAGCTGTCTAGCTGTCAAGGGGCTGTACTTAGTTGGCATGAGGTGCTAGGCGTCACAATGTCATTGGAGGGCCAAATCCGCACTTATTAGTTGCCCTCCACTCCCGATTTGAAAGTAACTTGGCGAAGGGAGTAGATTTCCCCTTTTGGCCCGTAATTCGACAAGCTTGTAAGCGCTGATTCAGTTTCTTAGTTTATGGGAATTGCTTGGAAGCGAGCTGCTCGTGGGGCGCCAAAGTCTCTGCTGGTTCGGTACTTTATCCCTTAGATTCTAGGAGCGACTTGCAGTCCACTCACCTTGACTTTGCCCATGCCGACGAGGTGGCTGGGTTTTGTGCAGTAGTGTTGCCCATGCCGTAGAGGTGACTGGGTCTTTCAGTAGTAGTGTTGCCCATGCCGTAGAGGCGACTAGGTCATTCAGCAGTAGTAAGGCCCTTAGGCTTTGGGAGGGACCCGTAGTCCACTCTTGTACTATGCCCATGCCAGGGAGGTGACTGGGTCTTCTTATGGCCCTTAGGCTTTGGGAGGGACCTATAGTCTGCTCCTAAACTTTTGCCCATGCCGTAGAGGTGACTGGGTCTTCTTGTGGCCCTTAGGCTTTGGGAGGGACCTATAGTCTGCTCTTGAACTTTTTCCCATGCCGTAAAGGCGACTGGGTCTTCTTGTTGCCCTTAGGCTTTGGGAGGGACCCGTAGTTCGCTCATGAACTTTTGCCCATGCTGTAGAGGCGATTGGGTCTTCTTGTGGCCCTTAGGCTTTGGGAGGGACTCGTAGTCCGCTCCGGAGCTTTTGTTGCTCCTTAGAGACCTACAAAGGAACTAAGTGTCAGAGGACCCGGGGTGGCTAACCCGGTGAGGTCGCTCTG